>NC_054712.1:48050173-48300173 GCF_016097555.1 Gigantopelta aegis | reverse complement strand
TAATGCAATGGAAATAAATTAAACAGAATTTGTACTTTTTAAGTCTGTTATATTTGTAAATACCTTTTTGAAAGAAAATGTTTCAGGTACCATAACTTCTCACATTGTGACACAAACTTCAATTTTTTGGTAACCAAGTAACATTAAATTCTAAGTATAATTATACTTTTTCATCACTTCATCAATGAATATTACTGTTAAAAATGGTAAAGAATTAATTATTTGTAAAAGATACTAAAAGTAAAGTGAAAATAACTACATACAGAAAAAAACATTTGAAGGTGTGTTTCATCTGATGCAATGAATATTTCTGTTTACAAATATTATGTCAAACTAATTACAATATTTGAAACAAAAAGATAAATAACCATGGTCATAATGGGTATTTTTCTTTATTTCAGGAAATGTGTAGTCTCTGTGCGTCTATGGAGAAACCTGAAATGGAAACGGAGTGGGAGAGTACACGTGGCTATGAGACAACTTTCAGTAGATTCAATTATACTTCAAGCTTGATGCTGTTATGTTTTCTGTTTCCAACTGTGACAGAACCTGGAACAGAAATGAAGTGTGTGACAATAATTCATAGACAAATTTAGACTAATACTCTTTCATGGATGCTAAATTTGGTAGATCTAGCCATAAATGTTTTATTATAATTCAAAGTGGTATATAGTTATATTTATAATAATTCATTGTTTGAATTTGTTTTTATAGAGCACTTTATTGAACTAAAATAATCATAGCTGCATTTAGTAAATTATTTAGCACACGTGTGACTGCTGACTCATGCCTTAAGTGTTTCAGCTGCTAAAATATGTTTTTGGGATATTTTTTCTGGATAGAAATTTACCTTTCTGATATTGTACGAGTGTTTGGACATTCCTTTCAAAGGTGAAATATGGCTACTTATATTGCTTTGTTTCTAATAATGATATTGAAGGTGTAAAGTATGTAAATATTTTTGTAAGAAATTGATTAAACATATTGGCCAATCATTGGCATTCGTCGTGTGATAAGTTTTTACTGGTTCGAGTTAAAAGACTGGTACATATGATAAGTTTTATTGCATCTTTTATTGAAATCTTCAAGTATTCAATATTATTATGAGTCTAGGTAAATATATATATATATATATATATATATATATATATATATATATATATAATATATTTTTTTTTTTTTAAATATTTTGAAACAAGAAGCTTATTTTTTATGTAACGTGTATCCACTTTCCATCTGCGATCTAAACCTTTATGTTTTCCTTTTTATTATTGGTCTGGATGTACATTATTGTATAAGCGTAAATAAATGTGAACTGAAAATGTTATTCTGATGTAACATTTGCATCAATTATTATGTCATTAAATTACGTATTCCAAGATTTCTGTTGGGTTTTTTTCATTTTGGAGCGGTTTCGAACCTACCCCAAGAATACATATGTTATCAGAAATAATAGTAACCCTTTATATTTTCACTTGAAATTTTCAGAGATGCAACATTGATAACTGCTTGTAACATGTATAAGCTTACAACAGAAATTTCTCAGTTATTTTTTGGTTTACAAAAGTGGACGTAAATGACAATTAAAATCGTCATGTCGGCCATCTTTGGTCACAAGGCTACTACTACTTTATTTTGCTTCATTTGGATAATGTAGTGATGTTTTTTCAATAAGAGCAACATTTAATGAAACTATGACCATAAAAAAAAAAAAAAATGATTAAATGAAAAATAAAGACCACACAAATTTAATGATAAAGGAATATACTCTTTATTCAAGAACAGGATGCATCGTTTTGTTGGGGGTTTTTTTCATGGAAGACGATGGAATTGTGTATTTTATTTACAGTATAATGTGGGATTTTTATCACTGCACATGCTTTAACCATTTTGTTTGCTAAATTAATCTCCGTTGGTGTCAACAAGCAACAACATTAAAGTCAACCTAGTCCCATTCTGTGAGGGAAGCCATGGAATTCCATCAGGTTTGTCGTTTTAATGACCCTACCCACAAGCGGCGCCTAGTCTCTTCTTTCGGAAATTTGTAAAACGATATTTTTTTTAACATCATGTTATGGTTTATGCAGCCAACTGCACAACATGTGTTAGGCATCGTGACCGTTAACTGTTGTAAATGATCGACCAAAGTTGCCTCATTTCACTATCAAACCATACGTAACTAAGGAGAAGCTTCACCGCGTCACGTGATAAACAATGGCGGCCAGGGGTCGAAGTACCCGTATGTTCGGTTCCGAGAATATCAATCTGTATTGTCGGTGTTGTTGCGTTAAAGGGACACGCCCTAGTTACGGCTAGTTGTTAACCATTACGGTGTTGTTTTTCGCTATTAAACCCATTTTTTTCACAAATAAAATTGCACTTTACTTACATTTTATTATTTAGAATACACATTTCCATTCACCTGAAGTGCTTTTTGGTAATCCTGGTAATCCTGATGTTTGTAAAACCACGAAATGCATTTTTTGTATTTCTTAAAATGCCGCGCGCACTCGAGAAAAAACCGTTAAGCAAGCGAGGTCCAATCTATTTTTAGAAGGAATCTTCCTGTGTAAACGTCACAGACGTTGGTATACCACGTGACTGTTATCATTTTGGTTCGGTTTGTTTTCTCGTGCACGGTTCGCGCAATCAACATCCGATTTGTTGTCGTTTGCTTGTCGTTCATTTGTGAGATATTTCTTCACAGTTTGTGAACATTTTCAGAAACAATAAAGTTCAGACAAGTAAGTGTCTCAATACTAAACGTTACAAACCCTTAAAACCAATAATTTTGCTAAGTCTTACGATATCTGGAGAGGGGATACAACCAGGACAGAACAGTTGGAACATGTTCAGGAGAGGTGAAAGGAACGCACCCCCAAGTCTGTGAAATTTGTCGTGACGTAGGCATTGTTGTGCTTCGAACGACATCTACCGGTGACATCAGAATACTAACTTTCAAAATTATTTCAAGCAATTGGGACATGGGGATTCCCATGGTATTTATCGATATAAAACCAGCTTTTTCACTCCATTTGATAAAAACGTGATCTAAGTGTGTTACAGGTTTGTAGATTAACCAAATTATAATTTATTTTCGCTGGATGGAACTAGGGTGTGCGGCTTTAACGTAATTCCACGGTAGGGTCGACGTGCTCGAATACCATGTGCCCGTAATCGTCTTGACACTGTCTGTCGACTAATGCCGTTGATGCCGATGTAGTCACGGGGAGGAAGCGATTTCGGAGATGGAGAATGCGCAAGTAACGGTCTTGAATGGGCGTGGTTACACGCAGTCTTCCACTCCTAGCCCTGTCAGTTGTCTGCCCTGTCTGTCGAAAACGTGCCATCAACCTGGTTATGGTAGCACGGGTACAAGCGAATGTTCTTGTAATGTGGTCATGCGTGGCTCCCAGCTGGGCCATACCAATGGCTCTCTCTCTCTCTCTCTCTCTCTCTCTCTCTCTCTCTCTCTCTCTCTCTCTCTCTCTTTTACCGGCCTCGGTGGCGTCGTGGCAGGCCATCGGTTTACAGGAATTTGTAATCCAGATACCGACTCCAAACCCTGAGTGAGTGCTCCGCAAGGCTCAATGGGTAGGTGTAAACCACTTGCACCGACCAGTGATCCATAACTGGTTCAACAAAGGCCATGGTTTGTGCTATCCTGCCTGTGGGAAGCGCAAATAAAAGATCCCTTGCTGCCTGTCGTAAAAGAGTAGCCTATGTGGCGACAGCGGGTTTCCTCTAAAAAAATCTGTGTGGTCCTTAACCATATGTCTCACGCCATATAACCGTAAATAAAATGTGTTGAGTGCGTCGTTAAATAAAACACTTCTTTCTCTCTCTCTCTCTCTCTCTCTCTCTCTCTCTCTCTCTCTCTCTCTACCTCTCTTCTACCTATCTCTCTGTACCTCTCTCTGTACCTCTCTTTCTCTACCTTTGTCTCTCTGTCTCTCTACCCCCCCTTACCCCCCCCCCCCCTCTCTCTCTCTCTCTCTCTCTCTCTCTCTCTCTTCTACCTCTCTCTCTACCCCCCTCTCTCTCTCGGTCTGTCTCTCGCTCTCTACCACTCTCTCTCTCTCTCTCCAGTCCAGATAGCTTAGGTGTGTGCCTAGGACAGTGTGCATGAACCTAAACTGGATATAAGCACGAAACTCAAGTTAACATGAATTTTCACAAGAGAAGACAGATCGGGCAACTACTTCGTTTTCCATGCTTTATGGGGTTTCTACATTTGAAAAAAAAAGAGAGAGTATTTTCAACTAATGGACTCAATTATTTCCTTGGCCAGGTTCTGAAAGAGAACATAAAAACCAGTTGAATAACAGAAAGTGGTTAATTATTTATCTCGTAGCTTTATACGTTATGCTGTAATTTCGAAAATACCACAAAAAGTGAAGTATGGGTCACGGATTTCCAAAGGGGGTAGACAATAAAGCTAAAAAGGAACCAGTAGCGTAGAGAGGGAAGGGGGAACGGCCCTCCAAATCAAACCTTAAAAAAACAAAAACAAAACAACTATATTACATTTTATAAAATCATACATACATACATACATACATACATAGTATGCTCCCCCCCCCCCCAATATAAAATACATACATACATATATACATACATAGTATTCTCCCTCGCACCCCCCCCCCCCCCCCCCCCCCCAATATAAAATCCTGGCTACGCCAGTGAGAAGAACCTCTTGAAGTCTTGAGATCAATGGAAGGCTGTCTCATTCTTATGATCTAAAAAAAATAATTTAAAACTCAATGTTTAAAGTAGCAGACCCTAGTTTAAACGAGTGAAAATGGACACTACGTTTGGTTAATCTGTAAACCTGCAACATATCTGGATAAAGTTACAATTAATACAGCGAAACAAGAGTCTGTGACATTGAAACGGGAAAATACCCCTGTAAAAATAAACTAGAGTTTGTTTCTATAACCGTTACTTCTCAGAGGTACGTGCGGGTTTTTTAAAATAATTATTATTAAGTATTTCGCGGAATTACAAACACCTGGATGACCAGAAATACTTCGGATATACGGAAGTGGATAATCTAAACAATGAAATATAACTAAATTATCAAAAACGGCTCCAACGGCGTAAAAAATATACAGTAGTGTTTAAAAACTAGGGTACGTCACTTTAAAGATGTGTTTTAATGAAAATAAATTAGGAGGGTGAACTCGCCCCCCATGTCACCCCCTTAGATTCGCTCCTGTCAAAAATATTTAGAATCTTTATGATACCCGCAGACACGCACATCATTAAATATCTATAGTATAAAGTACTTTATATTATATACACATTTTAAATTTACCAAACAAAATTAACAAAATTACATAAAAATAAGCAAATTTGTTTGTTTTCAAAAATCTATTTAATGATAATAATTCTCAATGTCATACAATATTAATTATGTGATTTTATTATCACCGGACCGGCCTCGGTGGCGTCGCGGTTAGGCCATCGGTCTACAGGCTGGTAGGTACTGGGTTCGGATCCCAGTCGAGGCATGGGATTTTTAATCCAGATACCGACTCCAAACCCTGAGTAAGTGCTCCGCAAGGCTCAATGGGTAGGTGTAAACCACTAGCACCGATCAGTGATCCATAACTGGTTCAAAAAAGGCCATGGTTTGTGCTATCCTGCCTGTGGGAAGCGCAAATAAAAGATCCCTTGCTGCCTGTCGTAAAAGAGTAGCCTATGTGGTGACAGCGGGTTTCCTCTAAAACAAAACAGTGTCAGAATGACCATATGTTTGACGTCCAATAGCCGATAATAAGATAAAAAAAATCAATGTGCTCTAGTGGCGTCGTTAAATAAAACAAACTTTACTTTACTTTATTATCACCGTGAAATCATCGTTTTGGTTGTATCTGATAGAAATTTCCTTCCAAGTTTGTTTGATTTTGTGGGGGTTTTCGGGGTTTTTTTTGCATCTGAGACATTGGGCGCAATTTTGACAGTGTGATGGACCGTCTAGACAAAATTAATATTACGGCGTCTATAGTCTGATGATACGGGTCAGATTACAAGAACTAATAAAATAAATTCATACACATCGTCTGCGACTGATAACATGTTGGAGATCTGATTTAGCTGTTCCACGGCGATGACCTAGACGTCCTAACCGTCCAATGAAATTAATACTGCAAATACCGGCTTTATATGTTAACTGCGCAAAAATATCAGTTCAAACAGACGTTTTACTTTTTATGGGTTTTTTATTTTAATTTTTTTTTTTAATATATATTTTTTTTAACCTGGTTTATAAAAATGTGTAAGAAACAGAATACTATGTACACTCATTTATTTGCGTTAGATACCGTTCTGCACTCACGTCTATTACGCTCGTGGAGGGGGACGCAGCCCATGGGCAATTTCTCGTTCCAGCCAGTGCACCACGACCGGTATATAAAAAGTCCGTGGTATGTAATATCCTGTCTGTCTGTGGGATAGTTCATATAAAAGATCCCTGGATATTAATGAAAACAATATAGCGGGTTTCCTCTCTAACACATCCAATAGCCGATGATTAATAAATCAATGTGCTCTAGTGGTGTCGTTAAACAAAACAAACTTTATTACACTCACAGACACCAGATGTACGCAACTCACTTTCGCTCGCTAATCACTAATATACGTTTGAAACAATAATGCCCACCCCAAGCATGTTTATGTATATCTTACTTAAAAGAGACGATGCAACGAAAACCTATTTTTCAACAAATAGTTTTGAAATATTCTGATATAAATAAACGAACTATCGATTTCTGCCTGTGAGTGCCTGAAAGACCCATTATGTTAATGAGCTGAACTAGACCTGCCAGCTGATGTCTCATATTAGTCAAGGGTCGTTCCATTCTTTTTCACACTGGGGGGTAGGGGGGGGGGGGGGTGTTAACAAAATTCCTTTTACAATACTTCAGCTACGATGCATCAAATATCGATGATCTTGTGGTCAACCAACAGGAATTACAATTGGTAAGTCAAGGGTTCGCATATCTGTATACCGTCTCCCACCAACAGGAATTACAAGTGGTAAGTCAAGGGTTCGCATATCTGTATACCGTCTCCCACCAACAGGAATTACAAGCGGTAAGTCAAGGGTTCGCATATCTGTATACCGTCTCCCACCAACAGGAATTACAAGCGGTAAGTCAAGGGTTCGCATACTGTATACCGTCTCCCACCAACAGGAATTACAAGCGGTAAGTCAAGGGTTCGCATATCTGTATACCGTCTCCCACCAACAGGAATTACAAGCGGTAAGTCAAGGGTTCGCATACCTGTATACCGTCTCCCACCAACAGGAATTACAAGCGGTAAGTCAAGGGTTCGCATATCTGTATACCGTCTCCCACCAACAGGGGCGGGGCGTAGCCCAGTGGTAAAGCGTTCGCTTGATGCGGGGTCGGTCTGGGATCATTCCCCGTCGGTGGGCCCGTTGGGCTATTTCTCACTACAGCCAGTGCATCAGTACTGGTACATCAAAGACAGTGGTATGTGCAACCTTGGCATGGCCATATTGCTATGGGGACAATGAAAAAGTGGTATATGCTATCCTGTATATGGGATGGTGCATATACAAGATCCCTTGCTACTAATAGAAAAATGTAGCTGGTTTCCTCTCTAAGACAATATGTATAAATGACCAAATGTTTGACATCCAATAGCCGATGATTAACAAATCATTGTGATCTAGTGGTCTCGTTAAACAAAATAAATTTTGGCCCACCAACAGTTAATTTTAACGGCTATTCGAAAAGGAGTTGGACCATAAAACAGACTTCTCGCTCACTAAAGCCTAGCGCACACGGCACATAAAACTGTTTTTCAAAAACAGAAACATCTTTCATGTTTCGATCAACGTTAAATAAAACATTTCCTTCCAAACGGTTCGCTGGGGAACGACATTTTGATATCACGTGCCTCGCATTCGTTCGCTGATTGGTTTATCGTCAACTGATGTTTCGCCAGTAGCGAATTTTTGTTTAGCCAGCAAAGCAAACAGCGAAACACATCGGAGTGAAACATACATAGATTGTCCAATCATTCTATATAAAAAAAAACCCTGTAAATAATTTAGATTTGTTTGACATAAGAAGAAAAGTGAAAGTTATTTGGAAATAATAAAAAAAAATAATAATAATATTAATAATTAAAAAATCCTATTTTTGTGTCCAATTTAGAAAACAACTGGCTCAGAAATAAATAGCTTGTAGTCTATACCATAGCATAGACTATGGGATGGACTATAAACGTGTTTTTGAAACCACTAAAAACTCATCAGCACATAGACTGTTCAACTCCAATGGAGAAGCCAGTCACCAGCTGTATGAAGTAGAAACGTGGAGGACACAACCTACACCTCCATCAAGAAGATACAGACGTGTAACAACAACAGTGAATAACCAGACACCATCAGCAGCACTAACGTGTAGAGAAGGACACGCCAACAGTACTGTCTGCAGAGGTTGGCAGAAGAAGAAGAAGAAGAAGAAGAGGAAGAAGAGGAAGAAGAAGGAGAAGAAGAAGAAGAAGATGGGAATGAATTGGTCACACGTTCCAGAAACCAGTTTCAAGCATCACCAAACAGGCTCTGACAAGCAACCCTCAGAACAAGAGATTAACTAGGTTAAAGTTAAGGTGTTCTTAGCGGTAAGATATCTAAGTGAAACTGGGTCCAGGACGGTAGGATCCATCTGGAAACAGGTTGAAACAAGCCGCCAGGACAAGGGACGCCGGGGAGCAGTCACTGACGGCCTGTGACTTGGGACGGACGGGGTTAGTGTAATCATTTAATCTCTGACATGTCCATGTCAATTGAGCGCTAAGCCCGCCCTAGCTCCGACCTCCGATGTTTGGTTGTCAGAACTAAAGCAGGGCCGGGAGGGACAGTGAGCATCAGTAATTAGTCATTCATTTACAGCACTGTTATTGGAATGAATGCATGAATTAATAAATGAATGAATGAATGAATGAATGAATGAATTAATTAATTAATACATTAATAATTAATTAATTAATGTTTAACGACAGCCCCAGCACAAAAATACACATCGGCTATATGTTGTACGTAAAATTAATGTATTTTCATATTATTTTATTGGAAAATACCACAATGAAAATAGTGTCCCTTGTTTAGCTGTGTGACACGCCGTGTTCTTTAATCAAGCCATCTTATATTACTGATTCTTTCATACAGCTTTCATATCTCTTCCGGTCTTGCAAAAGCCAACAGTTCAGTGGCGCCATCTAGGGTTTCCGACAGCAACAGTATCCGCACAGTGATATAAATCAATGGTTAATTGCTGCAGATTATTTCTACAATATTCTATTTCTGATTATATGGATTAGTGGTGAAACCGGTAGAATCGATTTATACATAATTAATTTATCAGACAATATATATTTCAAGCAGAGGTTTATTTTGAATGGAACCACTAAACGGTATTTATTATTATTATTCTTTAGTCTCTGTTCACTGTGTTATTGAAAAAAAAAGACAATTTGGATTTGCTGAAAGAAAAGTTTGGATAGATTGTCTCAATCATCATAAATGTCATATAAAATGTGTATGAAAAATGCTGTATGAAAAACATTAACGTTACAGTACATTGCTTTATGAATTTATCGGCTATTGGATGTCAAACGTTCGGTAATTCTGACATATTGACTGAAGCTGTATTCTAAGCGGCCGCGCGCGTGTATGGCGCGACATATATATACTACTCAAAAGAATTTAAGGGTCAAAAATTTATAACCAAATAAGTTTCAGAGTGTATTAGATTGATGATGTAAACTACACCAAATTTTTTATTTATTGTTCCATATTTACAAAAAAACACAAATAAACGTCACTGTATACAAGAAAGTCACATGACATGCTGTCAAAGTTGAAGGTTGTCAAACATGGATTTTACACATTAGAACATTCGTTTAATAGTGTGTGAATCCACCCCTGGCGCGAATACACTCGAAACATCGTTGCCTCATGCTGTTGATCAGACGTCTGAAGAACTCTTGGGGAATGGCCTGCCACTCTGCCATAAGAAGTTGACCCAGATCATGAAGGTTGGCCGGAGGGGCGTGGTTATCCCAAACTCTCCTGCCTAATTCGTCCCAGGCGTGCTCTGTTGGGGCCAAGTCAGGCGAATATGCTGGCCAATCCATCCTGGCGATACCTTGTTGTCTGAGAAAGTCCGTTACCACCCTGGCGCGGTGGGGTCTGGCATTGTCATCCTGCAGAACTGCCCCGCCGCCAATCTGCTGAAGGCCTGGGAGAACCAACGGCCGAATAATCTCATTCAGATAGCGGATTCCATTCAGATTGCCATCCACCACATAGAGGGGGGTCCTGTGGTGGATAGAGATGCCGCCCCACACCATGACGCTGCCACCACCGAACCGGTGACGTTGTCTAACGTTAACGTCAGCGAAGCGCTCCCCAGGACGTCTGTAGACACGAACCCGACCGTCGTTGAACTGGAGACTAAACCTGGACTCATCAGTGAACATCACTCGACCCCACTGAACACGTTGCCACCGCAGATGAAGCGTGCACCAGTGACGTCTGGCCGTTCTGTGACGTGGTAGGAGTGGTGGTCGAACAGCCTGGCAACGGCAGCGTAGATTATTGGCTCTCAGACGATTGCGTATGGTTTGATCAGACACTCGAGTTCCAGTCGCAGTCCGCAGATTGTCACGTAATCGGCGTGCAGTGGTTGTGCGTTGACGTAGAGCCATATTGGTGATGTAGCGGTCCTCTCTATTTGTAGTGTTTCGGGGTCTTCCCGAACGTGGACGATTTCGAACAGAATTCGTTGCTTGGTACCGTTGCCACAGTCGGCCAACGACACTCTGACTGACACCAAGTCTCAGAGCAACATTTCTTTGCGTATTGCCATCCTGAAGCCAAGCAATAGCCCTTCCTCGATCTTCGATAGTCAGTTGAAGTCGTACCATTGTCGAATTTGGAGTGTGCACCGTACACGAACGCAAGCTCCAATTATACGGAAATTCAGCATTGGGAACATGGAATACACGTGCAAAGCGTGCAAATGAAGAGCTTTGTGAAAAAGCAAGTTATGGGCACTTAGCAGACCTTTCGCTTTCGCCCTAATTTACGTGCAAATGTAAGCATGTTTTCGCCATTAGAACTAGTCGACAGTGTCAATGACAGTGGATTTTAATTCATTTATGGGTTGCTTAGACCCACTTTCGTCAAAATGGAACAATACCATGCGTGACATTATGGTCTAGCTAATATAATTGACTATATATCTGTGGCGTCGCGCGCGTGCAGTTAGGATGCGGCAATTGAAATCAACGATTTCTAAAATAATCGCTCGTGTCGCTCGCGGCCGGTTAGGATAGAGCTTTAGTTAACAAACCCGTTACATTAGTTGCAAGAGATTGTTTTAATAGGTACCATCCCACAGACAGGGTAGCACATACCACGGCCTTTGATATACCAGTAACGGTGCTCTGGCTAGAACGAGAAATGGCCCAATCGGCCACAGACGGGAATCGATCCTAGACCGACTGCGTACGTCATTGGATGGGTCAACTTGATTCGTTATCTTCTTTTTTCGGTATCATTACTTTGGCATTTTTTACCCGATTTTCCTGATGGGGGGGGGGGGGGGGGGGGGGGGGGGGGGGGGTGGGGGGGTTGTTTTGTAGGGTTTACGGAGTTTGTTTTTGTTTTTGATTGTTGTTGTTTCATGTGTGCGTGTGCGTGCGTGTGTGTGCGTGCGTGCCTTTGTTTTGGCGTTCATTTGTATTTTATTTATTTTATTTTTATTTTTTTATTTTTTTTGTTTTGTTATTTTTTTTAAATAGCTAGTCTGGATTTGGAGAAATACGTTATGGATATTTAATATGAACTATTCAGTATCCGGTACAGAACCAAAATCGATATTTCAGAACTTTATGGCGATCGATAACGATTTGCTAACGAGCATATACGAAATACAAGTCTTGTGGTGTAAAACGATGGGTGGCGGGGTGTAGTTCAATAGTACAGCATGTGTCTGCTGACTTCTATATCTAGGGTCATATTTGACCTCTTTAGATACATGGATGTGGGAAGGAAGGATATGTTTTAACGACGCACTCAACACATTTTATTTACGGTTATATGACGTCAGACATATGGTTAAGGACCATACAGATATTGAGAGAGGAAACCCGCTGTTGCCAATTCATGGGCTACTCTTTTCGATTAGCAGCAAGGGATCTTTTATATACACCATCCCACAGGATAGTACATACCACGGCCTTTGTTACACCAGTTGTGGAGTACTGGCTGGAACGAAAAATAGCCCAATGGGTCCACCGACGGGGATCGATCCTAGACCGACCGCGCACCAAGCGAATGCTTTACCACTGGGCTGCGTCCCGCCCTACGAATATGGGATTAAGGGCTATTTTGCATGTTGGTATAGTTTGAGGAGTATGATTCTTAGGAACATCATTGCACGAATTTCTCGTTCCAGCTAGTGCATCACTGGTATATCAAAGGCCGTGGTATGTGTTATCCTGTCTGTGGGATGGTACACATAAAAGATCCCTTATTGCTAATAGAAAAGAGTAGCCCATGAGGTGGCGACAGTGGGTTTCCTCTCTCAATATCTGTATGGTCCTTAACCATATGTCTGACGCCATATAATCGTAAATAAAATGTGTTGAGTGCGTCGTTAAATAAAACATTTCCTTCCTTCCACTGTACGATTTAAAAAAAAAGTGGAATGAAGAAAGTTGATGGATTATTCACATTATTCTTAATAATATTGCAGACTCTTGAAGGTTAGAACTCACGCTGGACTTTTAGCTCATCTTGTAAAACAAATCCTATTATGAGCAGTCCTTCTGCTGTATATATATGGTACAGAATCTGATGGCCAAACATCAGACGTAAGGCTGGTAGGTACTAGTTCGCAGCCCGGTACCGGCTCCCACCCAGAGCGAGTTTTAACTATTCATTAGGTAGGTGTAAGACCACTACACCCTCCTGTCTGTCTCTAACCACTAACAACTAACAACAGAAAGCCAAGAAAGCTGAGGTGCGTGTTTCAACCTTAATTGGATATAAAAGCACGAAAATAAGTTGAAAATAAGTTGAAATGAAATGATGGCCAGAGCTCTGGAGGTCGGGACCCTAATTAACTATATTCTCGGAACTTGGTGATCTTGCAGTGCACTGTAAAACGTCTTGGAACGACGATTTGATGTTGCTTAGGAGAGCCTAAGGAGGGTTTGTGAATTAGGCTTTTGGCCCGCACTGGGACCTAATTCACAAAACAAAAGCAGTAATTTTCGACAAGGCGCTTCTCTTTGATCAACCTGACTTGTAAAACAGCATAAATGACGTAACAATATAATAAATTATTTAACTAAATATATTCCAAGTTGCATTAACGGAACAAAATGGGGTTATAGTATTTTTCTCTGTTAAATAATCCAAAGGAAAAATGTACACTATTAGGCCTATTGATATGCTACGTTGGAGCAAAAACGACAACCCACGATACCCAAGTGATAATTTTCTTTTCTTTGGGACTACGTAATTGGTCAGTTCTGTGGTTTTAGATGGAAAAGTCTACGTAATCAATAGTTTTACAGAACTATTTACAGTAATAAACCATGTCCATTACCATTTTAGGGGCGACAGGTAATATTCCACAATACCGGTATGTATTTTTGTGTCTAGATCGCGTCGATTAATTGGCTCGTCTGGTTACCAATCAAATACACACCTGCCAATCAGGAATCACAGGTAGAAGCAACTCACAGCATAGACCAATTAACTAAGAAAACATTCCATATATCATTTTAGTACATAGGTTAATGCATGGACAAAACATTGTTAATTATTTTGACTTGTTGTGTAGCCACTTTGAGAATGGTATTTTATTTTGTATTGAAAAATAATACATATAGTGCTGAATATACTTATTGCTGGCTTACTGGGATGTGTGTTATTACAGAACATTGCAATGTATCCCGCAAAAACCAGGTAGATTGTGTTTCTCTAAGGCTCATTCCTGACGTTACTCGTTAAGTATTACGTAACCACCAGCTCGCCAGAGAGCGTACTCACTGAGATGGTACAAAATGGCTATGCCCGTTATATATAATAGCCGTCACATTTAACCGTTTTATTAATTAACTATACGATTATACTTGTTGATATTAAGCAATAATGTGCATTATATATCGTTGAATATGTATACCAGGCCAAATGCCTTAATTGTCCCTTCCTTTAAGCAATATCGCATCATGGATCCTTGCAAGTTTCGTGAGTTGAGCTCCTCCAAAGAATCAGATCAACTTATGTAATTCTCTCACCATGCGTTTATTCCCATGCCACTGTATATTACGTATCATGTATTTTGTATTAAATACTATGTATTATCCATTAATTATTGTGCATTGTCTTTTATGTATTATGTATGTATAAAAATCTTTACTGTTCGAACTCTCTACAAGAGGAATAAAGAATATATATATATAATATGAATATGAATATGAATATGAATGAATATGAGGTTTGTGAATTAGGCGTTTGGCCTGCACTGGGACCTAATTCACAAAACTATGTTGAGCAATATTGCATCTATTTTCCAAAATTTTACGGGGGAGCATACTCCGGAACCCCCTTAGAAACTTTGCTTCTAGTTACTTCCGCGTGCCTGAATATGACTTATACTGGTAATATTAAGAAGGCAATGGCCTCTTTATTAATTTTATTCTGCCGTTTTCGGTGATTCTTTTTCGCACTATCTTTAGCCAGCAATTCATCTTGTTGTAATTAGAGCAGATTCTTCGAATTACTTTTGGATCACGTTATGTTGTGTGGGGCTTCTTAAGACTGTCGATCAATCGAAACGGAACACATCGTGCCGTAATCTAGGCCGAAATTAATTTTGTCGTCTGCTTGATTCTACTAACAATGCGAATAACTTGTATCACACACTGATTCAATTAAGATTCTATATGGATCTATCTATCTATCTATCTATCTATCTATATACATGTACAGGGCCGTAGCTAGGATTTTTTTTTTTTTTGGGGGGGGGGGGCAATTGAGTAGTTTATAGTCTAAAACTCCTTAAACAGTTAAGAAGAGAATTTTCTTTAAATTTCGATAACTTTTTTATATTAGGGCGGTAGCTAGCAGGGGGGAAGGGGGGGGGGGCAGAAAAAAATCCGAAAAAATTATCGAAACTTAAAGAAAATTCTCTTCTTAACTGTTTAGAGAGAGAGAGAGAGAGAGAGAGAGAGAGAGAGAGAGAGAGAGAGAGAGAGAGAGAGAGAGAGAGAGAGAGAGAGAGAGAGAGAGATTTGCAGCCTACTATTCGGTAACAGAACTGAAAACGAATGCGGAAAATCAGCCCGGATATAGACAAACAAACAGATATTTTATTAAAGTTTCACCCAATATATACACAGTAAAATACATGAGAAACGTTCTTAATAAATAATATAGAGACCACTCCTTATGGAGTTATGAGTGACTAAAAAATGAGATTATCAATAGTAAAACAAACAGGCATATAGCATGTCCGGCGCCATATAACCGAACTTAAAATGTGTTGAGGGCTTCGTTAAATAAACCCCTGCGCGTGCTGTAACCTGACCGTGGTGCAGGGGTGTAACATTCTCTTTGAGAATGGCCAATACAGCACAAATTGAAATTTTGAGTAAAAGTTAGTATCTATCTGTGATATTACTGTTTTTGTTTAATTCTTGAATTTTTGTATTGATGTTGATCATCACCTTTTTTGTTTGCATTACCATAGTTTGACACCCAATAGCCGATGTATTTTTCGTGCTGGGGTGTCGTTAAACATTCATTCATTCATTCATTCATTCGTTAAATAAAACTCTTCTTTCTCTGGATCCACCGCGTGTTTCAACTTGCGTCAGCAGTTTTCTGAACCATCGCCTTACGCTAAAGTAATGACATTCTGCAAACGTTGAACTTTGAGAAAACTGAGAAAAGTAAAAACTAATCACGGTCTCGTTGAAGAAATCGTAGGGGACGTGATACGGCTTCAAAGTCCATCTAAAAGTCGAACCGCTTCCATCACAACAATTAATGTTTTGCATAGACTGTCAATCCTTTCTCAGCTACATGTTTTTTTGAGAGAGAGAAAAAAGTAGACACTAATTGTGTCTGCACTGCGTGGGATTCTCCGTATAACGTGGTTTGATTCAATCAGTCTGTTGAAGTAATTCGTTTAAGTGAAAATTGTACTCATTTCTGCAAATATAATATTTCAAAGACTACTTGATAAATTACATTTATTTTGTTGCTTGTAAAACCTATTAAAATGATTAGAGTTTTTGATGGGAATGTTGGTCAAAGATAACAATGTTTATTTTATTAATTAATAGTGGGTTTGTTATAAATAGTTTAATAAAAATATTAAAGTGACAAACCCTAGTTTTAAAACACAACGACGCATTTTTCACTATTAAAGCCGTTTTTCATATTTTAAATTAGAAGTAGTTACATTTTGTTATTTACAATATTCATTTTCGTACATCTGAAGTGATTCTGGTCATCTAGATTTTTGTAATACTCCAAAATGCATTTTTTTTTTTTTTTTTTTTTATTCTAAAAACGCACGTTCGTCTAAAAACTAATGGTTATCGAGACAAGCTCTAGTTATTTATAGACGGTATTTCCCTCTTTAAACATCACAGACTTTAGTTTGACTCAGTTATAACTTTATCCAAATGTGTTGCAGATTTGTAGGTAAACTGAACTTAGAGTCTATTTTCACGGGCTGAAACTAGAATTTGCGCCTTTAAAATGATTTTATTATATGGGTCAAATAGATTAAATAAAATAAACATCCTTCCCCGCCGCTTAATTTCACAATACAAATTTGAAATATATATAGCATGTGATAAGTGTTTTTCGGTGTGTTTTTTAATATCATCCCAAACTGTGATATACGACTTGTATATCAGTGGCCGTGGTATGTGCTGCCCTGTCTTGGAAAAGTACATGTACAAGATACCTTACTGAGAATGGCTGCTGCTTTCCTCTTAAAACCATGTGTCAGAATTATCAAATTTTGACACTGGTGGCCAATAGCAGATGATTAAATAATCAATGTGGTCAACTAGTCTGGACAGACAAAACCTTTTATTAATCAGGCCGTCCCCCTCCCCCCAGGGAGGCGGGGGGAGGGAGGCAGTTGCCCCCTAAGAATCTCACCTTCTTCTTTTTTTTACTCCAGAAAATAGTATCCACATCCCAAGGTTTAATTTGTATAGTGTTTCATTTGTTTATAAAAAAAGTAGTGCCCCCCCCCCCCTAGGATTTTGATCAGGGTACGGCCATGTTAATATATTGAATGTTACACCTCTCAATGAAATAACATTATAATATCGCTGATCAAGCCTACATGATTTGAAAAACGCAAGTAACTGTTTTATTACATTTGTCTCTATTATTACAAATATCCCAGACATCGTGGTTTTCAATACTTCAGAGGTTTCCGCGAGTGCTAAACTTAGTGTAGTATTTCAAACTGTCACACCTAATAACGGTCTGACCATCTTATTGTCTTCTTAACCTACATTGTCTTCTGGGCCGCTTTGCCCCAGGATTGACAGACGGCCTTTGAGTGCCGTCTGCCGGCTCAAACTCCTTTGGAGCAGACGAATGGCGGCCTCATCTGATGGGTATGAAAAACAATCGATCATTGAACAATTATCTAGGACCTTCTCAGACCACTCTCTACAATAAATCGCTTAACCCACATTTAAAAATCCTATTTCAGACCAAATATAACGACATTGTGAGTCAATAAGTTGGGCCACTATCAATTTGCTGAACACTTTAAAATGCTTGTGGGTTTTTTTTTCTGTATAAATAAACCTCTTTCAGGCGGGCACTTGCTTACATAATTACAGTCAAACCTGCTTTTAACACACAAAATTGGACAGACAGCTAGCTAGACACACAGAAAGACTTTTAAAAGTCTGTTTTTGTTTAACGACACCACTGGAGCACAGTGACTTATCAATCATCGGCTGTTTGATATCAAACATTTGGTAAATTTGACGTATATTATTAGAGGAAAATCACTGCATTTTTCCATCAGTAGCAGGGAATCCCCGTTGATGCATGGGCCCATTGGGCTATTTCTCGTTCCAGCAAGTGTAACACAACTTGTATATCAAAGGCCTTGGTATGTACTATCCTGTCTGCGGGATGGTGCATATAAAAGATCCCTTGCTACTAATGGCGAAAATGTAGCGGGTTTCCTCTCGAAGACTATTATGTCAAAATTACCAAATGTTTGACATCAAACTGCCGATGATTAATATATCAATGTGCTCTAGTGGTGTCGTTAAAGAAAACACACTTGTTCTGGGGTTAGTAAACTTTTATTTTTTTTAAAATAATATATGTCCGAGTAGAAAGGTATGGGGAAGGTGGGGGACGTCCGTGTTGGCCAGAATCCTACGCTACACGAGGAGGAAATGACGTAATGCACAATGCATAATCAATGCGAAGATCTGAAACTTGCAAAAGATGTAACTCGGTTGAAAGCTCCCGCCTGATGCGCGATTCGTCTGGGATCGATGCCCGTCGGTGGGCTCATTGGGCTATTTCTCGTTCCAGTCTGTGTGCCACGAATGGTATATGAAACGCCGTGGAATGTGGTAGACTATATGTACAGATTACCAAATGTTTGACATCCAATTAATAGATCATTAGTGCCGCCATCGAAAGGCTTGAATTGGCGCCCGTCGTCATTCTGCGATCAACCTGGCGTCTTTGATCTCCATAATTCCACAAACGATAATTGTCACCGATAAATCCTGTCTCGCCTTATAATACAAATATATCAAACAGATTCTGTTTGTAAGAGGCAATTTTAAAACGACTCCGTTCGGTCTCGATTGATTGTCCTTGGGGTTTCATAACACCAAATCAATTCCCCATTACCAATACCGTTAAAGGCGCAGACCCTAGTTTCAGCCCGTGAAAATAGACACTCAAGTTTAGTTAATCTACAAACCTGCAATACACATTTGAATAAGGTTATAACAGTGAGAAGCTAATGTCTATGTTTAAAAAGGGAATTACCGTCTAAAAGTAACTAGAGCTTGTCTCGATAACCATTACTTCTCAAACAAACATGCGTTTTTAGAATTTAAAAAAATGCATTTTGGGGTATTGCAAAAACCTGGATGACTAGAACCACTTCAGTTGTAGGAAAATTAATATTCTAAATAATACAAATATAAGTACTTCTAATTTAAATGAATAAAAACGGCTTTAACAGTGAAAAATACGTAGTATTGTTTAAAAACTAGGCTGTGTCACTTTAACAAGTCGTTATGCAGTGAATGCAAGTGGAGAGTCAACCGACGCAGGCAGTCAGCGTACACGCATGAACTCGTTTCATCGAGTGGTACTAACTAAACACTCATAACTCCAACCAGGACCCGAACGCCCGCGGGTAGTACATAGGCGTTGGAAACGGAAGTGGAAAAGGGGGGGGGGGCACAAAATTATGCCGGTCACCACATTTCAAAGCGACCACTTCGGTTGCTGGCATTGCGACCTTAGGCATAAGCGAACGGGCTACCGTTTTTTTAAGGGGAGTGGTGGGTGGTGGGTGGGGGAGGGCAGGCTGGCTTTTGACTGAATCAAACGAAAATGCCCAAATCTACATAACATTTATTCATATTAGCATTACTGCCAAACAGCTATACAGGGTTGCAAACGAATCATTAGGCATTAGGGGGCGGGAGGGGCATATATGAAGAGTTCAGGCGCAAATCGCGATATAAACAATTTTCTCTTTTTTTAGTTAAAGCCATTATTGTATGTCAGTAAGGGCCCGCTGATTTGCCGCAAAACGTTATTGATCCTTATGAAATTGTATTGGGTAAATGCTGTTTTTTTGTGTTTTTTTTTTTTTTTTATCAAAACGCGATATACGCCAATTAAAAAAAATCACTTTTACTAAAAATAAAAAAAATGCAATATAATCTTTAGACTCAAAGCTGTTTTAAAAATGTTGTATTTGTGTAAAAATCAGACATGAAAGAAAAAGAAGAAAATGTTTTATTTAACGACGCACTCAACACATTTTATTTACGGTTATATGGCGTCAGACATATGGTTAAGGACCACACAGATATTGACAGGAAACCCGCTGTCGCCACTTCATGAGCTACTCTTTCCTATTAGCAGCGAGGGATCTTTTATTTGCGCTTCCCACAGACAGGATAGCACAAACCATGGCCTTTGTTGAACCAGTTATGGATCACTGGTCGGTGCAAGTGGTTTACACCTACCCATTGAGCCTTGCGGAGCACTCACTCAGGGTTTGGAGTCGGTATCTGCATTAAAAATCCCATGCCTCGACTGGGATCCGAACCCAGTACCTGCCAGCCTGTAGACCGATGGCCTGCCACGACGCCACCGAGGCCGGTCAGACATGAAGAACACTTGGATTATTTTCTCTTTTCATGAATACAATTAACCCATCCTCTAACCCCTATTTCCCCCTATCTGAACTTCATTATTTAATTTAAACTTACAAGAAAATGGGTGTCTGACATGCCATTTAAAATATTTAAAGAATCATTTTATATATACAGGTATTTGGGGGTGGGGGGGGGGGGGGGGGGGGGGGTTGGGGGTCTCGTACGAGTCTCAAGAGAAAATGAAGCTTACAGTTTACAAAGACCGAATCTAAGAAACATTTTCTAGTGCAGTCGGAATACTTTAATTGTATAATACTATCTAAACGTAAAAGACACTGAATATAATTTTTATATGAACGGCCACCATGTCAAATAACTGTTTAAGTATTACGTAAGTATCTGCTCACAAAAGGGCGGATTCAATGGTATGGAGAAAAATGGTTGTCACATTTTTACCGTTTTATTAATTAAATATACCAATATACTTGTTGATATTCAGCAGTAAAGTGCATTAAATATTGTTGAATGCGTATACCATAACAGTCCAAAAGTTTTGCCTAATCATCATTTTAAAACGCAGTTGAAAAAAATACATCTACTAGAAATATATAAAAGAAAAAGTATCAAACAGCTGAATGCAGCTGAATGTAGTACAGGGGAGATAACCACTGCGAGTGCGAGTGCGAATAATTTTTACATGCTCATATACCACTAGAGTTTCGAGCATGTCCGTCCCGGGGCCTGTCTCTGGGTAGCCAGGGGCTTGTTGAAATTGGGCATAATTTTGAAAATAGCAATTAGTAAAAAAGTTAATAGAATTTAAAAAAAAGAATTGACTGCTCGGTCGAATATTTATATAATTTGGAGCATTTTAGAAGGACTGTCCAAAAATAAATAAGAGAAAGAAAGAGAGGATCGGACTATTTAATAATATTAAAAAAAGAAAGTAATTTCGACAAACTTTTGAACGAAGGTCTAAAAGTTTAAAGTCCGATCTATATGTCCACGTGAGTGGCCTCGTTAAACGCGCTCTGTCACGGATGGTTGACCTAATTACTGACCCAACAAGATATTATATGACACTATATACATTTGATTTGTACCTAAAAGTACTTTATTGAACCATCTATATAACCACTATATCACACTTATTATTGATATTTTATTTTAAAAAATAATTGAATTATGGGTACGGTCCATAATTCTGAGAAAAAATAACGGCTATTTGGAGAGCAGAGGTGTGACGTATTATTTTGAGTCACGTGACGGGCATTCCCCGAATAACCGCAGTGCCAAAACGATTTACCAAGCTCGTGTAACGAGAACGCTTGACCGTCCTCTGCGACGTAGGGTAAATAGTACCAAAAAAAAACCCAATGAAAATAAGTTATTAAAAATTAATAAAAACATGTACTGAATGATATTAAGCTTATACATTAATTTATTTTAGTAACAGAAGCATGTTAAACGTCGACAATCCCGACTATAGTACTGTCGGAAATAGAATAAAAATTATTTTCGTCGATTATTTCTTACATATTAAAGAGACAAGTAAATATTATGTAAATATCTATTTAATGATAGTCTACCTAATTTAGCATTTACTTGTTTTGGCTCTCATTGATGTACAAGGTGGTGTTTACTCTTGAACTTAAAATAAAGACGTCAGTAAACGGGTGATTTCTGCACTTTATTGGAACAGACTATAATAAATTTTGATTAACGTGTCAATTTCATTGTGTTACAATATATGAGGGACTGTTTCTGATGACAATTTACCCCTATTCCTCTCAAAAACTAAATATTTGTAGACATTTATAAGTAACTTTTAAGCAAAACTGTCAAGAACCATTCTGAGTTTGTGATCAATTATACTGGTATTAAAGGTGCTATCTCAAAGTTGCATAATGACAGCTATTACAAATCATGTTTTTATTACATTTTGCTTTAACATTTAAAGACTACACCTTTAACTACAGTATATGAATTATATAAATGATTATAGGAAAAAAAATTATACTAGTAGAAAATACATTTTTATTGGAGAAGCTTTATCACAAACAAATGCTCACATATAACAATGATATAGCACTAAGTTGTTGCAAGATTGTGTACATTTCTAATGTACTAATATTGAATTTATATTCACTAAATATGCTGGTCATAATTAATAATTTATTCTGCGATTCAAAATAATCAGTTAACTTAAAGTTATAAATTAAAAGTTTGTTTAAGGGTAAATGAAATTGACACATATCATCAAAATGTGTTATAGTCTGTTCCAGTAAAGGTCACAAATCTCCTGTTTACCGACTATTTTAATTTCAAGAGTAAACACCACCTTGTACATCAATGAGAGCCAAAACAAGTAAATGCTAAATTAGGTTGAGTATCATTAAATAGGTATTTACAAAATATTTACTTGTCAGTTTAATATGAAAGAAATAATTGAAGAAAATCATTTTTATTCTATTTCCAACACTACTTTAGTTAGGCCTTTGCATCTATAGGTAAATTTATCGTTAGTTGTACGCAAAATTATACAAAATATGCCTTAACAGCTGACTTGGGATAGGAATTGTTACATTTTTAAAGAATACTCTGAACTTGACGGTGTTGATATACGATGTTACTATATATACGAAGGTCGTGTCTACAACCTCCACTAACGAGGGCTGGCTATATTCACAGCAAAAATGTATATAGGCGGTAAATAAGTACATGTATTTGATTGATCCACATTACCGAACTATCTAGAACAGGAGGAATACGTACTAAGTACTGTACGAACAGTGCATTTTCTGAACAGGGGAGGAGGTGGGGGGAGTATATGAATTTAGCGGACCCTTTTGTGTACGTTTTCCATAGATATATGAATAGCGTCATATTGTCTCTACAGTATTAACAAAAAATTAATTATAATAATTAATTAAATAAATAAATAAATGATGATGATGATGATGATGATGATGAATAAATAAATAAATAAATAAATAAAATAACAATTACAAATTATTAGCGGCTGACGTAGATCAACTGAAAGAGAAACTAACTACGGGCTACACAAACTAACAACAGGGCTTGAACTTAATAATTTTTCACTGATTGCAGTTTTGAGGTTGCTTACGTAAATTTGGTAAAAAAAGAGTTAATTTTACCGTAAATAAATATGACTAAAAGGTTATTTTGCTGTATTTAGTCACATTTTAAATGCTCAAAATTGCAAGGGCCAATAAAACTCAAAATACATTTTTTTATAGGCTACTAGTAAAGCTTAGACCACTCCCGGGTTCCACTCTAAATTTATGTAACGCTTCTGTAACAACGTATATATAGCCTCATCACTACGAGTCTGTTTTTCCGTATTTTTATGACTTTTTACAAAAAGATTTCTAAATTTTAAAAAAGAAGCGTGTCGTGGAATTCTCTTGATCGTAGTTCAATTAAAATGTTTTGGATCATACAGTAACTAGGTTGGCATTCCAAATGAATGTAATTTCCATTTATAATGCATATTTAGAGAAACAAGGCCCACTAAATCCGTGATTGAACTCCTTTAAGGCCGTTAGGCTGCACAGCTTGTAGGGACCAGATGGGTTGCACCCCGTTAAGAAAACCCCTATATTGACAGTCAATAGACGTTGAAGGTGTAGTGCTGTGCTGAAATACAGATCTTGAGAAGCCGGATCCGTCTGAACGAGAGAGAGAATCAGACTAGGGTATAGTCCAGTCGTCATGGGTTGGTATAGTGGTGCGGACGGGCCCGACTCCGGAGGATACGAGATGGTATCACAATAAAACAAAGTAAAGTCTCGAAAAAGAGTAGTAGGGGCCGACCCCGCTTCCTATTTCTTCTTAGAGTGGGGCGGTCAATCTTCCAGTGCTGTTAGGACAGGCTCGTACATGTAGAGACTAAACGCGAACAACCGTGGCATTCTGCAGAATGGCCGTCATACGAGTCACGAAAAAAACAAGTGAACATAGTCAGACGGAGAAATGACGTGGAGGCGAGGTATCTCGCTAAAAAAGAATCCAACCTGGTGGTGCAGACTGTCGAAACGAGAAGCGTTCCAGCGTTCAATCAGTTCCAATGGCCGCATACATCCCAGAAGAAAACTTCACTTCGCTGACAAAAACAACAAAGTGAAGGATCCCTAAGTCGAGCCGCGAAAGCACGTGCAGTGTGCACAAGTGAAACAAACAGTCTTACCGCGAGGAGCTCCAGACTGGGAATGTAACCACTGTATTAGTACCAGGCAAAATAAGTTGTTCATACCGGCCTCGGTGGTGTCGTGGTTAAGCCATCGGATATAAGATTGGTAGGTACAGGGTTCGCAGCCCAGTACGGCTCCCACCCACGACTCAATGGGTAGGTGTAAGACCACTACACACTCTTCTCTCTCGCACTAACCACTGTCCTGGACAGACAGCCCAGATAGTTGACGTATGTGCCCAGGACAGCGTGCTTCAACCTTAATTGGATTTAAGCACGAAAATAAGTTCAAATGAAATGAAATGTTGTTCATGCATTTATTTTTGTAACAAACAAATGCCCATCGAAATCCCAATGTTTTAACAAACCACTGTGGAATTTGGGGAAAGGGTTAATACAACATGATTTTCATTTTTATATTTTGTTTGAAAAACATAAACAATGAATCAGAACCAAATAATATACCGCTAGGGTCTTCTTCGGGTACATGGAAAGGTGGCAATTTTAAATTAAAAGTCAGAGGTTGTGTGCAAGACAGGTGTGCTTGAACAATTCACTTATGGAAGCATGTCAGAAACTATCCACACCCACCAACAATTTAACTGGTTTCATTGGTCTAGTGGTTAAGCCATCAGACGTGAGACTGGTAGGTACATCCACATTTTTATTCTCTATCAACTAATATACAGTGAAAACTCCTCTAAACCGGATATCTTCAGGACCAAGTAAAAAGTCCGGTTTTAAAAGGTATCCGGTTTAGAGAGGTTCTCTCCTTCACAGATATTTAAAAAGGGGCCATGAAAAACATTGGCTTTTGAGGGAATTCCAGTTTACAGAGGGTCCGGTATTGAGAAGTTTCACTATATTATACAGTGTATAATGGGAATTATCACTCTCTCTCCCCATCACCTCTCTGATGCTACTTCAAGGTGAATAATTTGTAGTTCTTCTTAGCATGTGAATTTATATGGCTTCCTATCTCATGGTCCATTCCATGACGTGGTTAGGTAGCTTGCATGTCTCAATGACTTGAAGAGCTATGCCAGCTGGAGCATCAGCTCCTGGTAGGGTCAACCAAGCTGGACAGGTCAAAGGGCAGAGACTAGACTAATGTGGACCAGACAGAGAGTCAAGAAAGACAACTGTCTAGGAGAAGCAAACTCCAAAATCAAAACTGGGCTGGAGAGGCTCACAATCCTAGTAAGTAAACTCCTAGGAGAAGGAAAACTCCAAACTCAAACCAGGTCCACTGAAGTCAGAGTACAGAAGCTATGCATCAGCATTAGCGTGGAAACCGAAAGGAAATGTCTGTACATGCACCAAGCTCTATGATCATCATATGGCTTCAATATGGTAACATCTTATATTGCTCCCCATAATCTAAGTTAGGGGAGCAATATTAATCACCTTTTTTTTTAAATTGCAAGATCTGAAATGGACTTGTATTAGGCAGCCACCTGTCTTAAAAGGCACTTTTTATACTCCCTTTGGTGGCTGCTTATCACAAGTCTGACTGAAGTTAAATTTTATAAATAAATTTGCTGATCGAGCCATCAGAATGTGTGGCCAGTCTGTTCAACAGATTAAGAACAGTCATAAACACTTACTCTTTCTACATATCTAATACACTTAGGGATGGGAAATGCTATACAGACTTGTTGGGGATTATGCACTTGGAATTAAACTTCACACAACTAGATGAGATGAAATTAATATTTGAAGTTAGAAATACCATACCCTGTTGTAAGAAAGTTTAGTTTTTGTTTTGTTTAATGACACTACTAGAGCATATCGACTTATTAATCATCGGCTATTGGACGTCAAACATTTGGTAATTTTGACATATCTATAGTCTTAGAGAGGAAACCCACTATATTTTTTTCACTAGCAGCAAGGGATCTTTTATATACACCATCCCACAGACAGGATAACACATACTACAGCCGTTGATATCAAAGTCGTGGTGCACTGGTCGAAACGAGAAATAGCCCCATGGGCCCACCGATGGGATATGATCCCAAACCGACTGCACATCAAGCAAGCGCTTTACCACTAAGCTATATCCCGCCACATGTTGTGAGAAGACCAAGTACCATCTCATATAACAGGGTTCATACACTTATTTACCAAGCAAATTCCCCAACTTCCCATGATTTTCAATGACTTTTTCATCGCCTTTTCGTCCCATCCAGAACACTGTATATTGCAAATAATTTTTAAATATCCGAAGATTGTAGACCCCAAAAGCTGTATATTTACAGCAATGGGTCTAAGGATAGTTACTAAATTACACAAGTCTCAATCATTGTTTTTTCATTTTAAAATTATTTGCAAAAACAGTGTTCCGAAAAACACCAAAATGGAGACCCTTCTAATAAAAAGTTATATAAAATGATCCCAAGGCACAAGCACCTTCAAAGTTGCAGTTTCAGTTTCAATAATTAATCAATTAAAATATACTAAAACAGATATATCATCCCGACATGTTTTTCTGTGATACACAATTATTTGATTTATGTTGGTTCTTATTCCAGTCTACAGCACAAAACAAAATATTGTTAAAAATTGTGTTGAATTCAAAGTGGGCTGTATTTGGATTGTTTAGTTAAACAAACATACTGAGGATATTACTGGGCTTCTAGATTATGGTAGCCCCCCCAATCCCATCATCCATGGCTAGTGATATTCAATGTTGGGCTAGTAAATAATTGCTAATGCCATGCCAGACGGGTTAGACGGTTCGTCCTCTAGTCGTTTCGTCCACCGTACAATTTGTCCACCCACCTCGGACAATTCGTCCACTCGATTACAACATTTAGACCAATAAATCTAAAATGTTATTCTTAGTCATTGGAATGGTTAATTATTTTCATTTTGTGGTAAACTACTAGTATATGTCGATATTATCTTTCAATAGATACTGTATACATTATTACAATCTGCACCTAACCTCTACTCAACTCTCTTCAACCCTTTACCTCTTTGTACAGCCATGAATCTTCTCTTCAACTCTTTAGCTATACTATCCACAAACTATATATATATATATATATATATATATATATATATATATATACATATATATATATACTGAACAAAATAAGAAACTTCTGCAAACTTTGCTTGAACATAACTTGATGAAAACAAACCGGGGGAATAATTGTTATATATGCGTTTAAAGAGTGTTCCATGATGCATCGTTTGGTGCAAAAATCATGGCCATAGGTTAACAGAAACTGGGAGAAATTTTGACCAAGCGTGGTAGGGGTTAAAAAAACCCACTTAATAACGGGTATGACCAGCTCTTGAATTGACCACTGCAGTGCATCGCAGGCGCATAGAATTGACTAAAGTGTTGATTTCTGCCTGTGGAATATTGTTCCATTCCTGAATGAGCGCTTGACGAAGTTCGTTGACGTTAGCGGGTGGGTTGGGACGACGCCTCAATCGTCTGTCCAGACTATCCCAGACATGCTCGATGGGGTTGAGATCAGGACTTTTAGTGGGCCAGTCATCAATGAAATCAATGTTATTTGTCCTAAGAAAATTTACAGTGTCTCTAGCTGTATGAGAGGTGGCATTATCATGCTGAAAAATCCAGATGTTGGCGTTGTTATGGAACAGAGGAATGACGTGATGAGCGAGAATGTCATCGCGGTAACGTTGAGCATTTAAATTGCCATCAATGACGACTAGTGGTGAACGATAACCATGAGCAATGGCTGCCCAGACCATGACACAACCCCCACCCCCGAAACGATCTCGTTCAAGAACACAACAGTCAGCATAGCGTTTATTTCTCCAATGGTAGACGCGCACCCTGCCATCACCACGTTGTAAAGAAAATCTGGATTCATCCGAAAAAAGAACGGTATTCCAGCGTCGCCGTATCCAACGAGTGTGTACACGTGCCCAATTAAGATGATTTAGACGATGACGTTGCGTTAAAACGCATCCGACGTAAGGACGTCGTGCATGTAAACCGTTCTCCCGCAGACGATTACGAACAGTTTGCCCACTGATTCAGTTATTATGAAGCCCAGGTGTGTTAACAGCAGTAGCAGTGGCAGTTTGGAATCGATTGCACAAATGCGTGTTCATGATATAGCGGCCTTGACCATGCGTTGTAACACACAGACGTCCACGACGTGGCAAGTCGTTGGTGCTTCCTGTCGTTCGAAATCTTACGCGAAGATTTCGTATCGCTCGACTAGAACTCCCAACATGCCTTGCAACGTCTTCTGTCGACATGCCAGCATCAAGCATGCCAATCGCCCGTTCGCGTAAATTATTGGGTATTCTTGGCATACTAAAAATGCTACAATGTAAAAAAAACTTTTTTTTTACAAATTTTGAAGCGTTTTCGTTCACTTGACAACAATGTCAGTAAGACAAGTAAAACAAATTGACCGAATACTACACGGGACATGTCGAACCATGCATGCACGTGCAAATTGAATTTCACGTTGTCGACGATTAACAGTGCAAAAATAATCGATAAAATTCATGAATCCTGATAATACAGCTCAAGGCTAATACTACCTATATAATTTCATTACACAATGAACTCTTTAACACAACAAATACTATATGTACAAATCGGAAGTTTCTTTTTTTGTTCAGTGTGTATATATATATATATATATATATATATATATATATATATATATATATATATATATATATATACAGTAGAATCTCATTGGCTCGAACACTGTCGGTGCATCAAAGTCTGTTCGACCCATCGGGTAGTTCGAACCATGAATTCGGCCGTTGTCGGGTGCTTCTGTAACACAAAAAACAATCGGAACACCTCGCATATTTCCGTAAAAATGGCTTGGGCGAGATGGTCCGATTGACTCATGAGTAACGAAGTCGCCGTCAAATGTCGGATGAGATACATACTTGTAATTATTATTTATCACCGTTAAATAAACAAATAACAAACACACTGGAAGTCTGTATTTATAAATATTAATTAATTTAAAAAATCGTTCTTTATTATGCTGTTGTAGAATATTTTGCGACATATTGACAACGTTGAGAAAAAATTAAAGTGCATGAAGCACAGGCGGAGGCCCTTTACCTGTTATTGTTGCAATCATTACATTACATTGATCTCTCCTGTATTTCAAGGTAAAAACAAAATATGCCGACGCTCATGCGTAGAGTAGCGATTAAAATTATTAAAGTAAACCGGCGAGGCCTGCCTAGGCTCACCAATTGATTGGTGTTACATGCAAAGTTCATTCAGCTAACGATTATCGTAGTACAATTGTTTGTACTAGAAAGATAATTACCGATGGGTGCTAAATAAACAACATGATAAGCCGGCATATAATCTAGGATTAATTCGTTCCACTTCCGAATTTATAATAACTCACTTTGTGACTGACGTGAAAGGGTCGATGAAAAATTCATACATAAATAAAAAAAAAATATTTCTTCGGATAGACTTAGTCGTTCGAGCTAAATATGTTTAATTTTACAGTTCGGACCAAGAAACTGGTTCGAGAGAAAGCTTCTGTTCGACCCCAGGGGTATTCGACCAATCAGCACCAAAATAAAAGGGCTTAATAGAGAAACAAATCGGGACATCGTTCTCGGTTCGAGAATACCGGTAGGTTCGACCGTTGGGCGTTCGAGCCAATGAGATTCTACTGTATATATATGTATATATATATATATATATATATATATATATATATATGCCAGAGAAGTGCAGATTGTAACCTAACCTAACAGCTTTGCCATGCCTATATCTCAATTGTATTTAGAAATTTATTTATGATGCTATTTTTGAACGAGCTCTCAAAATTAATAATAGTAATAATATATAATACTCATAAGACATGCTGCAACTATGTGATAGCTACAGAAAATAAATGACAATATGCAAGTCATACAAAACGTTAACATGATAACTTTATTCTATGTAAAACAGTAATCACTAAGGCTTTGCTTCACCCCCAAAGACCCGGATGATCAGTAACTAGGCTGTGTGACGTCACACCGGTTCCGAGGATAGGCATGGCAAAGCTGTTAGGTTAGGTTAGGTTACAATCTGCACTTCGCTGACAATTCTCTGTGTCGATATTCCACTAAAATAAAGTGTCCGTACATTTATTTAGTCCGTGGACGAAATATATGGTAAATAACTAATACGAAAAAAAGATATATAGTGGACGAATTCTTCAAGAACAATTTTTGGTTGTGGACGAATCGTCTGCATCCTCCCACCCACCTCCAAAGTTAGTGTTTTTATTGGATACACTACATTGAACAGTCAACAATAAATACATTTACTGATTATTTCAGAATATTTTATGCTATTTGCAAACTTTGGGTCCTTTGTTTTAATTGGAGTGTAATACCTTGATGGCTCTCTCACCAAGAATGGTGTTATTGCTAACGTCTGTTTGATCTCTTGACCGGCTCAGCGACTTTGACAAATGTCTAGCCTAGTGGCAGTGGATTGACACTACTGTATGTCCGATTTCACTGACTGGCAATATATACTTAGGCAGACTTTAAAATCCCAGCCATATTGACCACTATTTATTTATTATTTTAAATCCTGCACAAGATACCGATGTCTGGGCAGGCCGGTCCACTTGACACATAGGATTTGTTCCAATAATAGAAATGGACAGGTGCTTCGGACCGACAAGAATGACAAAAGTGGGACCGTCAAACACACGTTTTAAAAAATAATTTCGGTCGAGATCGAGAATCGGTCCCAGACTTGGAAAAAATAGGTTTTCCCCACCCCTACATACACTATCCTGTCTGTAGGATGGTGCATATAAAAGACCCCTTGCTAGTAATGGAAAAATGTAACAGGTTTCCTAAGACTATATGTCAGAATTACCAAATGTCTGACATCCAATAGCTGATGATTAATAAAGCAATGTGCTCTAACTTTAATTGGTGAAATACCTGGACACTCGTTTTACCCGACACCAAATTTAGGCTACGCACACACAATTCTATGGCATTCCCCCACTCTCTTCATGGTCAATCCCCCCTGTTGATCTAACCAGGAGAATATATATATATGTTGTATTTACATTTTGCATTAGTAATTAATGTGTGACAAACAAGTATTCAGTGACTTACTAACAAGTGAACACATGTTGATTAAAAAAACTAATTCTTAAATCAAGGCTAGCTTTGGCAATTGCGAAGTTTGAAAGCAGTTGGCGAAATAATTTCATGAAATAATTGACATTTTAAAGAAAATAACTGTTGATTTCTGCAATTTTTGAAGTTTAATACACAATTTGGCGAAATATTTTGCTCACCCAGAGCTAGCCCTGTAAATACACCATAACCTGTGAGTAACACATGCTACAATTTATGTGGTCATACATAATTATTATTTTGTTAACTTTCTTTATTTTATGATAAATCAACAAAAAGAATATCTTGCTTCTTTTTTTTTACAGAAATGTGTTATTTATTGTACTTTATTTGCATTTTTATTAAATAAGATTTTGGTCAAATTCAAGCATTTAAACATAAAATTCAAGATCTTTTTATATATTTGCAAAATTTAAGGACTTTTCAAGGTTTGTAGTCAACATTTTTAATAATATTAATGATAGAAGAACACTAGAATTAAAGTATAAGTATCTGGTATAAAATATAGCTTTGTTTTATATTCATAATATTGAGTCTCCATGTATTGTTCTTGAAATAAAAGTATATGATAATATGGAAATAAATAAAACACGTTCCTTTCCAACAAAACAATTTAACCGCCAACTCTGATGACTGAATCTCAATGATATTCTAATTCTGGCAGTTTTCTTCATCCATGAATTTCGGTTCACTGCATGACACTGACAGTTCCACCAAAATGATTAATAAGATTATCACGTGTTCTCAGTTTGTCAATGCCACTAAGGCTTCCACAACATTCCCTTTGTATTCTCGTAGACATCTTTCAGCGTGCAATCTTGGGATCTCCATTTCACGCACAATAATGTCTACATCTTCTTTGCTAATTTTCACCTTAGACAGTTCTTTTTCTTTCGCTTGCTTTTCTGAAACCTCTTGCGCTTTCCGAACATTCACCACTCTCATTGCGTCGCCAATACTTTGGGCGGATATTTCGGTTTCTTCGACATAGTCTGTCACTTTTTCTAGATCCGCCGCACCAGAATCATGTTTGGCCACTTTCTTTCCTTTCAGTTCTTGTACGTCTTCGTTTTCTTCCGTTTCAGTTTCTACTGAATTAACAGCATTTTCCTTATTTTCGGTCGCCATTTTAGGTGTTTAAGTAAATAGAGTATTTTCCCCTGTCTACGAAAAGATTTCGGTAGTTTCCGTCATTATTCGTCAAACACAGGTTAGTTCTATAAATAAAATAATTTCAGCTCATGTATTCGAAGCCTCGGTAGCGCAGTAGGCAGCGCGTCAGTCTCATAATCACAAATTGACAGAGCCATCTGAAGGTCGTGAGTTCGATCCTCACCCGGGGCAGATTTTTTTTCTTTATATCTTCCTGAATGTTTTTATTCATCATTATAACATATTTATATATTTAAAAACAAATAATATTTTATTTCTTAGAACAGCATTTTGCTATAAAGAAAATAAACTATGGATCAAGTTTATACAACACAAGATAGAGGGTTTATTTTCACTTTCAGGTACATGATAAGCAAATCGGGAAGTAGAGGGTAGGAAATTTGTCTAATAATCCACTTACTAATGAAATAAAATGACTGACATTATTACAATTAAAGATAATGTCCAGCATACATACTAAAATAGTACTATTCTGATACCTTTTACGTGACGAATGAAGGAAAGAAAGAAAGGAGAAATTGTTTTATTTACTCATGCACCCAACACATTTGTATACGGTTATATGTGTCGTTATGGCGTCGTACATATTATGGTTACGGAAGGACCACAGATATATCGAGGTAGGAAACCTCCTGCACCTAGCAGGGATACAAGTGGGCATCCAAAATAGTGTGTGTTCCAAAGACAGATCGTATCCATTTTTTCTGATTAAAAAGAAAATAAACCGTCATTCATTCTTCAATACGAAATGTACGAAATGTAACATATCTCTGGACGTTATTATTAAACCAAAGTAAAGTAAAGTTTGTTTTATTTAACGACGCCACTAGAGCACATTGATTTTTTTACCTTATCATCGGCTATTGGACGTCAAACATATGGTCATTCTGACACTGTTTTTTAGAGGAAACCCGCTGTCGCCACATAGGCTACTCTTTTACGTCAGGCAGCAAGGGATCTTTTATTTGCGCTTCCCACAGGCAGGATAGCACAAACCATGGCCTTTGTTGAACCAGTTATGGATCACTGGTCGGTGCAAGTGGTTTACACCTACCCATTGAGCCTTGCGGAGCACTCACTCAGAGTTTGGAGTCGGTATCTGGATTAAAAATCCCATGCATCGACTGGGATCCGAACCCAGTACCTACCAGCCTGTAGACCGATGGCCTAACCACGACGCCACCGAGGCCGGTCCGGTGATAATAAAATCACATAATTAATATTGTATGACATTGGGAATTATTATCATTAAATAGAGTTTTGAAAACAAACAAATTTGCTTATTTTTATGTAATTTTGTTAATTTTGTTTGGTAAATTAAAAATGTGTATATAGTATAAAGTACTTTATACTATAGATATTTAATGATGTGTGTGTCTGCGGGTATCATAAAGATTCTAAATATTTTTGACAGGAGTGAATCTAAGGGGGTGACATGGGGGGCGAGTTCACCCTCCTAATTCATTTTCATTAAAACACATCTTTAAAGTGACGTACCCTAGTTTTTAAACACTACTGTATATTTTTACGCCGTTTGAGCCGTTTTTTATAATTTATTTATATTTTATTGTTTAGATTATCCACTTCCATATATCCGAAGTATTTCTGGTCATCCAGGTGTTTGTAATCCCGCGAGATGATTTTTGTTTCATAATTATAAAAACGCACGTACCTCTAAGAAGTAACGGTTATAGAAACAAACACTAGTTTATTTTTACAGGGTATTTTCCCGTTTCAATGTCACAGACTCTTGTTTCGCTGTATTAATTGTAACTTTATCCAGATATGTTGCAGGTTTGCTGATTGACCTACCAGCAGTACCTACCAGCCTGTAGACCGATGGCCTAACCACGACGCCACCGAGGCCAGTTTATTAAACCAAACCAAATCAAAGAAATAACCGCGTGCACATACGCACACACGCACACACACACACAAGAATCAAACAACAAACAAAAATTCGGGAAAATATTAATGTATAACAGTCACAGATTGTTGGGGTTTTTTCAAAATAAATGGTTTAGTATTGTTTTTATTTCAAATTACAATAGGGCGCAATAATCTTTTCAGATTCCGGTGCTTACGTCCATAGGCGTATAGGCGTACGGGCTCCCGTTTTTGTAAGGGGACGGGCTAAATTTGCCCGAATTAAACGAAAATGCCATAATCGGGGGGAGGGGGGGGGGAATCATTTAATCACATTAGCATTACTACCAAACAGCTATATAGGGTTGCAAACGAATCACTACGCATAATTTTGAAGATAGAATGATGAAAATACATAGTACAAAGGGCTCAGGTTAGCACATTTTGCTCGAATATCTGTATAATATTTTTGCCCGAATTTGACGTTTTGCTTCGCCTACACCCCCCCCCCCCCCCTCCGTCTTGTTCGCTTATAAGCTTATAAATGCTTACGTCCACTAAAGGGGCGGGACGTAGTCCAGCAGTAAAGCGTTCGCTTAATGCGCGGTCAGTCTGGGATCGTTCCCCGTCGGTCGGCCCATTGGGCTATTTCTCCCTCCAGTCAGTGCACCATGACTAGTATATCAAAGGCCGTGGTAGTTATTTGGTCATGTGGTCTCAATAACTGAATAAATATCTTGTCTTGTCTTGGAAAATGTAGCAGGTTTCCTCTCTAAGACTATATGTCAAAATTACCAATGTCTGACATTCAATAGCCGATGATTAATAAATCAATGTGCTCTAGTGGTGTCTTAATCGGTTCCCTGTGGTATATGGCAATGGTCACCATCGCACAGGTGAGCAAATGTACAACAATGACTGAGTACACAAAGTTAACTTGCATTTGGCGAAGACGGTTTGTAAAGGTATTATATTTCCCAGCAAGAAGTCTTGGAGAAGGCACTGGTCAGTGTTGGTAATGTTTTAAAACAATAATTATTATAAACCTTGATGAGCAAATATTAATATACATTACTGATTGTTTACAATGTATAATGACAAAAAGAACTCAGTGGTGGATCAAACCGGTGTAAAATCGAGCAGGGGTCACGAGGCTGTGAAACTGGCGATGGGGTGGGGGTTGTGGTGGTAATTTAGCATTTTTAAAATATTGTCATAACTGGAAGGGGCAAATGCAGGTTTTTTCTAGGCAGGAGTGCAATGCTTAAAAATGGCACCTACAGTATTCAAATGTACACTAACATGTATTAAATATATGATTAAATCTTCCACATAAATATCAAGCTGACCAGTGTTCCTGGCATGTTCCTCGCTAAAACCAATAAATGCATTACATGCTAAACACTTGATTTTTCTCTGAACTTCGAATTTCGGAAGGGATGGATGCACCTCCAACGCCCTGATCTTCGATCCACGCTTGCAGTCCTTAGGGAACAGTTCTTACGGTTACATTAATGAAATAAAACTGAACTGACAAAATTGATGAATTTAACTGAATTAAAGTCGCATAAATTTTTGTAGTCTTTATTAATATCCATAGGAGCCATGTCCCCCCCCACCCCACCCCAATCACACCTCTCTCCCCCATCATATTTTATGTGTGCCTATAACACGTCTCATTGAGTGTGGAATGGAATGGAATGGAATGATTGTTTAACGTGCACATTCAGAGCAAGCTGTTGTAGCGCACGCCTGTCCTGGGCATAGGTCCCGGCCTAGGCCGGGCTCCTCCGTCCAGGACAGGAAAGGTGGGGGGGGGGTAGGAGGGGGGGGGGCGCCTGCACTGGCAGGTGCAAGGGAGCACCAGAAGTCCGACCGTAGCCGGTAACAGGCGGAGGGTGGTATGGTGCTATGGAATTTGGAATGTCCCATAGGATTAAGTCAAAGAGAATGGGTGCACATTTTTGATGAAAGAATTTAGGCGCAATTTTGAACGGTCAATCTAAATTGAAAGGTAGTGAGCTACGAATAGGTTTGGAAGTTAGTAGGCCGAGAGTAGCTCGTTAATTAGATCTATGTGGTGCTGATGTGTCTCCCTAGGTTGCCCATAGGGGCCATTGAGTGTGGGTGTCTTCTCCCAATATATAATCCCGCCCAATGCCTACTCACCCCGCCCCCTACTTCATTGGTCCTGAGTAATAAACAAACAATCAAACACTTACCTCCATTGATACATCCATTCAACATAAAAATAGTGCACAGAACAGCAGGGTAGTTAGACGTCATTAGGTAGTGTTAGATCCATGCACAGATAGTTTACAGTTATTAAACACTTAAAATAAATATGCTCATAAATGTCAAACAGCGATTCTGTTCGCACATTTCTGAAGTTAAACTACATTCAGAGGAATGTACGTAGTATCGCTTTGACATCAATAACCATATTAAAACGTCGACGAATTGTTGACGTCACGTCAAAGGATTGTTGGCGTTTTCATGGTAACGTTCTCGGCAGTTTTCATAACTTGAGAGAAAATATTGAAATACCATTGGAATGCTGCACACCTCCAGACCCTGACCCTGACAGGGAATAACAGTAGCGCAGAACTATGTACAGTAATAATCTATTGTCCGTCACCGACAATACAAGAGTGATGATGCAAAAAAATATTAAGTTTATTAGAAATATTCATGCATAGAGGATAATAAACGAGTTACCAGTTACCAAATTTATTTCTCCGAGTGAAATAATTGTCACTTGTTACGAGCTTTAGCGAGTGACAAATGATAATTATTTTACGAGGGACATAAGCTTAATAACTGGCACCGAGTTTGTTATTTTATTTATTACTCTAGCTTTTTTTCTGGCTTTTTTTTTTCTCTCTCTCTCTCTCTCTCTCTCTCTCTAGAAGCCTTTTATTTTTCAATATATGCGTTTATGTACATGCTATGTAGAAAGGGGCAGGACGCAGTCCAGTGGTAGACTAAAGCGTTTGTCTGATGCGCGATCGGTGTGGAATCGATCCCCGTCTGTGGGTCCATTAGGCTATTTCTAGTTCCAACCAGTGCACCATGATTGGTATATCAAAGGCCATGGTATGTACTATCCTGTCTGTGGGATGGTGCATATAGAAAATCCCTTGCTACTAATGGAAAAAATGTAGCCGATGATTAATGATCAATGTGCTCTAGTGGTGTCGTTAAACAAAACTAACTTTTATGTACGTGTATATATTATAGAAAAAGATTTAAATCACTTGCACACTGTTCTGAATAGTGCTATAATTTTGTGTTTCAATCACGTTTACAGATGATTTTCAAAAACCAAGTTCTATTCATGCATTGAAATAACCTTTTATTACAAATTTAACAATGAAGTCAGAGCGGTAAACGCGAACTATTTTAACTAGATCATTTTCTGACCAATTCGTAAAAAAAAAAACTACTCTCGACATCTGCTTACTTCTGTGTTGTGGCTTTTTACAGTTGGTTTATATATTTATTATCAAATATATGATGAACTTTTCTTAGATTTAGTATAATTTAAAGGGATTCCTAATTTAGGTGATTGTTCAATTTGTTGAGCTTTGAATAACGTACAGTATTTGTTTTAATTTTAATGTAATATAATATTGTGTAGCAACATGAATGGAAAATGGTTAGGGGTCATAGCAGGCTTGTGACCTTTAACAAATGAGGAGTCACGAGACCACTGTGACCCCTCTCCTCTTGGATCCGCACCTGGTTCCGAACTATTCCGAATACAATTTGGTTAAAATAATATATATTTAAAGAGACTATCCGGTGTGTACACACTGTAGTTTTGTACGTAACAATTTTTTTTTTAAATAATTTTATAATTTGTTCAAAGTCTCCATAATGTATTATTAAAAATCATATTTGAAACCTTTTTCAACTTTTTATTGCCCAAATACAATATATATGACTAGATTAACCCACTGTCTATTCTAACGACAAGACACTGAGGATAAATACTAATACCCCCCCCCCCCCCCCCCCAACGAGTTGTGTTTTTCAAACACAGACTTTTTCTATTGTTAAAATTGCTTTCTTTAAACTATTGGCAATGCATATATTGTAGACCACCTTCCTCTCCAAATACAATAGTAAAAGTGAAACCGAAACTTGAATTCTGAATATGAATACTCTGACTAGCGGGGGGGGGGGGGGCAAGGGGGGGGGCATGTGCCCCCCCCCCCCCCCACTTTTAAGATATTTTGCTTTATATTTGCTTTATAATAGTGTAAAAGTGTGTAAATATAAAAGTGTGCCCCCACCCCACGTTTTGGCATCTTCCTACGCTCGTGACTTTTATGAAGAGAAATTGTCCTTGTTGGTGTGACATTCGATAAAGGAAAATTTTCAGTGAAATTTACCGCGTGTCGTTTGTTTCCTCCATACTGACTTGACGTCGTCATGAAACAATGTTTCCTGCTAATTTCCAATTGACATGAAACAATTTCCATGAAAGACAGAAAGGAATTTTTGTTTAACAATAGCTTCAGTGCATTTTTTAGTACTGCTATTGTGTGTCTAACGTGAAAACTGCAACGCTTTGTGTAAATAATGAGAGTAACCCGCTTCCGCCACATGTGATACTCCCACTGAAGAGCAGCAAGGAATCTTTTATATGAACTATTTCAGAGACAACGATCTTTGTCTACGGTCATCGATATGCCAGTTGTGGAGCTCTCAGGGCTCACCTTGTCCATTGCCAAATTAGCCAATTGTTAATTTGTATACAAAGGGCTACAACATTAAGTATAATAAATATTTGTTTAAATTGGCCTCTTTTGGATAATTTTCAAGGAAATACTGTACAAATGTGAAAATTGGCTAAAACTAAAAACATTCCAGCGTGTCTTGTTTGAACAAAAAAACCTCAGTGGGTACACAGGTCTGTAGAAACCGGGGGTGGGGATGGGGGTGAAGGGGGAAGCTCCCCACTTTTTGTTCTATTCTATATAAATAAAGATAAAATATGGCTCTGGTCCCCCCCCCCCCCCCCAACACACATTAGATACTGTGCTCCCCTAGAGTCTGTGCCCCTCCACTATAGAGTGTTTACTCCCACCCCCACCCCCGATGTCGTTAATACGGACCTGGTTCGTCGAGAGGGATCGATCCTTCGACCGCTATATCGTTGCGCTATCCTGCCCAGTTTTAGTAAAAGAAAGAAAGGCAATGCTTGTTTGACAACACCCCAGCACTTTAATTTTAAACTAAGGCTAACATATGGTACTGGAGATACTCGAAAGAATATTAGCTTTGTTTAACAGTACCACTAGTACCATTGTAATTAATCCTTGGCTGTTTGATGTCAAACATTGGTACTTCTGACACGTGGTCTTCGGAGGAAACCTGCTAATTAGCAGCAAACGATCTTTTATATTGACTTTCTTTCTTACAGAGAAAAGAGCACACATACCACTTGTGGGGCACTACTTGGGACGAAAAATACCCCAGTGGATTGGCTGAGGAGATTCGATCTTATGACGCAAGCACCGCAGGCGAGCTGAACTACTTTACCCCCAAGGTATTTAAAATTCGAGAAAATGAAAGAAGATACTTTCTGCTTCATCACTTAGTCTGGTTTTACTCATATGTACTTTCCGGCATTGCTTTTACTGGTTAGCAGACAGAGCTATTTTAATCATATGTACTTTCCCACAGACAGAACAGCACATCCCACAACTGTTGATACACCTGTCCGCTGAACTTCCTTGTTAGGCAGAACTGGAGTGGGAAATGTATTATGTTGTTTTTATTCTAAGTAATGTCAATGAAATTGTAATTATAGATAGACAATGTCACGTGAATGTGAGACACCGAGGAGTTTTGAAATTTGTTCTTTTTCATAATGGATGACTACCTTTCATGGCTAATATTCAATTTATTCAAGGCAAAGAAGTGCAAATAATACCTTTTTTTTAAATATTGCCAAAAGGGTATTCGTTGGTACTTCTTACTGACCCTAACCCTGTGTATAATATATAGGATAGGTATACACTATGTAGTACATGAAAAGTTCTACAAAACAACGGAGTTAGAGTCTAAAATTAGTAATATTCGTCACACGGATGTCTATCACACCAGAGGCCATTTGGATTAATTCCACTAACAGAGCACACATACATGTATCACCATTCTGTCATGCTTTGGTGGTCAGGGAGTTCCAAATACCGTCTCCCATCGCCTTGGCAACCAGGTACAGTGGTGACGATAACGGTGAATACCTTGCCTCACCTTTTCGCCCCCGAGTCATGTTTTTTTCTTTTCTATCCTGTTTGGGATCAGCCTGTTTTTGTAACAGAGGTGTCGCTCTCTCGCTCACTCTCTCTCCTTTTATAGCCTAAAAGCCGATTCTTTTGAAAAGATTTGGTTTACCCTCTGGGCGTCCCATGTGCTGCCATGGTCTCGCGGCAAGACCAGCCTATCCGATAAAGCACAGCACTTTGATCTGCTTTCCCAGGACGTTTATGCGAGCCAGTCGTTGACAAATAGAACGGCGCATGCCGTAGACGTATCAAGTTTATTGTTATAGATATATCTACCTGTAGACGTGCGTACGCTCGTAAACAAAGAGATGCGAGGCAAGCCGTTGAATCAAAGAGAGGAGTCAGGTTCGAAGTGACATGTCTAAATATTAAACAGTAAATAAACCATTTATACTTTTCTACATGATGTAAAGAACATCGTGTTTATAGCTACAATGTGACTGTGTATGTATGTATGTATGTATGTATGTGTATATATATATATATATATATATATATATATATATATATATATATATATATATGGATATACATGGTCAATCATATGACATTAACTAATCTCTTCTACTAAATGTCCAAGCACGCCTGATTTGGGAATACCCTTAGAGGTTCCCATCCACTCATTAACCACACCACAAACAATTTTTTTCAAAACACATTTTTATAGATATTTATGTATAAAGACCACCTTTTAATAATAAAATGTCTTATTATTACCGGGTGGTCTTCGTATACTAGTACGTTTCCCCATTTTTTTTTTGAAAAAAATAATTTTAAAGCTAGTCTCAAATATATATAGTTTTAACAATTAAACATTTAGAATAGATCTTCAGTTTTTGTTTTCATCCCAAACCACGCCATATGTTTTTGGATTTCTTTGAATGCAATTTAGGTCACAACCAAAGACGGACTGAATGAAGTTACGCTTTGTCGCATTGTAGATTTGATTGGTTGAGGAATTCCCATGTTAAAAATTATAATTACATGTAGTGAACGTACACATTATTTTAGTGAGTACAATGTATTTCTGAATTTACCTCATCGTCATCATCGTCACCATCATGATGATGATCATCATCATCATATCTCCCTCCACCCCCACCCCACTCTCTCTCTCTCTCTCTCTCTCTCTCTCTCTCTCTCTCTCTCTCTCTCTCTCTCTCTCTCTCTCTCTCTAAGTATATGCATGCGTGCGCGTGCACAGAGTAGAGATAAGCTGTAGTAGATATCTAACATATGATTTATTGACGCTTTAAACATATTTAATTGTCCATCATTCAAATATAGAGCAGGTTGTTTAGTATTTCAGTTGTAAAGCGTGGGCTTGAAGAGCAAGGGGGTCACTTTAAATGTGTCATTGGTGTACACTGATATTATGATACCAAAACATATACTAGGAAGTACATGACTCACGGTTTAGGAGTGTGTATAGACTGACTGGGTACCATTAACTCACCGCTGACGATACATACAGCTGATATATACACGTAAGGGTCAAAAGCAAGTCTTCCTTCCTGTTAAAAAAGTTAAAGTTTGTTTTGTTTAATGGCCCCACTAGAGCACATTGATTTATTAATCATTTGGTAATTCTGAGTTATAGTCTTAGAGAGGAAACCCGCTATATTTTTCCATTAGTAACAAGGGATCTTTTATATGCATTTCCCCACATACAGGAAAGCACATACCACGGCTTTTGATATACCAGTCATGGTGCATTGCCTGGAACGAGAAATAGCCCAATGCAATGGGCCCACCAACGGGGATCAATCGCAGACCGACCGCACGTTACGCGAACGCTTTACTACTGGGCTACGTCTCGACCACCCTTCGTTCTCTTAGCGTTTGAGACATCGCCCTATAATTTGGACCTATATATGCGGTTTGTACATTAGTGGACATTCATACTAAATCATTCATGCTTAAGATCTTTACTTTTATATTTCAACCATGTTACATCAGTAGCAATGATTATTATATCTTAAACTAGTAGTTTGTATACCTGAGTGAGTGCTCCGCAAGGCTCAGTGGGTAGGTGTAAACTTGCACCGACCAGTGATCCATAACTGGTTCAACAAAGGCCATGGTTTGTGCTATCCTGCCTGTGGGAGGCGCAAATAAAAGATCCCTTGCTGCTAATCGGAAAGAGTAGCCCATGTAGTGGCGACAGCGGGTTTCCTCTCAAAACTCTGTGTGGTCCTTAACCGTATGTCTGACGCCATATAACCGTAAATAAAATGTGTTGAGTGCGTCGTTAAATAAAACATTTCTTTCTTTGCGTTCTTGGATATAATTTTTTATTACACACTACCTGTATTTAACTTTAACTACCAATATCTTGTATTTCATTGGTCAAACCTTTAATTTATGTGTTCTTGGGTGTGAATTAATCTAGACCGTGACTGGTAATATGTTAAAATAGCATACATTAATATTATTAATATTAATATTATGTAGTCTGTGTTTTGTCATATCATACTGTTCTATTTATTACTACACGGTAGAAGGTAAGTGATTAGCAATGCGCTCAACCATGTCTTGTGATATTTTGAGACATCTGCGTTATGGGACATCCGTCTTTTAGGACATCACTGAAGCGGTTAATTTGGCTGAAAACCTCAAATGTTACCCTGGCAAGATTGTGATATTGGGGGGAACAAAGAAAGATTATAAGAACATATTTTATTTGGGTAATCAAATACTAGAAAACATGAATGAATAAAAATATTTAGGTATCTGGTTTGAAAAAAGTAACAAATTTAATTTATGCAAGAAACATTTAACACAACAGGCAAAAAAAGTCATGTTTTACATTTAAAAAAAGTCAAATGAACTTTCTTTGTCGATAGAATATAGACTTCAGCTGTTTGATGCAATAGTTGTTCCTATATTACTATATGGCTGTGAAATTTGGGGATTTGAAAATATAAATATTATAGAAAAAGATTCATATTCAATTCTTACGATATTTAGCGCCTGTCAGGAAAAGTACTCCAATATATATGTTGTATGGTGAATATGGAAGAACACCTCTATCTCTGAAAATACATCTAAGAATAATTTGCTTTTGGTCACGACTGTTAACGTCTAAAAGCCTAAAACCATCTGTAAAGGCTTACCAAATAATGTATTACGATTTTATTCAATTCGGTACGCATTATAAATGGATAATTAACATCAGAGATCTATTTTACCAGCTTGGATTGAATAATGTTTGGGACCAGCAGTCATTTAAATTAGTGGAGCGGTTAAAAAGAGTTGTGAAGAGAAACTGTCTGATCAGTATCTACAAACATGGAGATGAATTTCATTATATATTTATATGCAAAACATTTAGACAAGAAAGATTAAAATATCTTAACAAATACTATGTAAATAGACCAAACATATACAAATTTCAGCAACTCTTCAGCTCAAAACGTATTAGTGTTCTTAAAAAATGGTGTAAGTTTATATCAATTATTAACAAACAATTTTGTGCTTCTTGACTTACGTGTAATTTTAACTGTTTTTAATATTTAGCTGCTCATCTGTTTGTATTGTGGTATATATGTTTCTGAAATCATCTTGACAATTTGTATGTTTATTGTTATTTATGTTCCTCTGATGCCACCGAATGGGGGCCATGAGAGTAAATAAAGTTCTGTTCTGTTCTGTTCTGTTCTGTTCCCAGGGTTGCGTTCGACCAGACTGAGTACAAAAACGTACGACAAACTGCTTTATGCGCTTCACGTTAAACCAAATGGCCAACATCGGGAACGAATCAAATAGTTCGCGAACGTTACCGAAGCGTTTTCTGGCTGAACGTAGTAGGCCAGTTCCAAGTTCAGCCAGCAAACGTTTTGCTAACGTTCGCAAACTATTTGATTGGTTCCCGACGTGGCCATATGGTTTACCGTGAAGCGCATAAACCTGTGGTCCAAAAGCTTTGCTTAATCATTCATTTAAGGTAGTTTTAAACTAAACATGACACTTTTTTGTAATGTTTTGTTGTTGGGTTTTTTTCGTTTTATTTTTTGTTTGTTTGTGTGGTTTTTGTTGGTGTTGTTGGGGTTTTTTCAGGATGGGGGGTGGGGGGTGGGACTATTGCTTCCATTACCCCCTCTGGGTCCGGCCCTGTAGCCACAGCACCGATATGGACGTGTATTCTTGCTGCCCCGCGTGGTATCTAGGTGTACAGACATCCAGATATTCTCAGCATATCTAATATCAGCAGTTAAAAGGGGAGTATTAAATGACGAAACATCCTAAATTTGATTTCAAAGACTTCTCTGACACCAAGTCTGTGAATAGTGCGAGGAGAATCGCTGAAGCGCTTCACGGACTAATTGGAAAGAGGTGAGCGGAGCGACAGAAGGGAAGTTGAAAAACTGGTCCCAGAAGAGCGGTTCCGTGACCTCGCAACACAACCTGCTTGGGAATGTGTGCCGAGATGCAGGTGGGCCAATCAGCTTGCGACAGACGACACAGATCACTGCTTGAGAGATACGGAGTTGCATAAAGTCATCAACAGCCAATCAGATCCGAGTATAGGGTTGGTTACACGTCACCGCTGCATGTAGAGTATTACTAGCGGTGCATTTGTCAGGGTGGATCAAATGTTTATTCTAGGATGCGGAATAAACATAGAAATGACAAAAGGAAAACCGAGAGCAAGGAAAAGTGTTATGATGATAAATTTAATTTATTTGCTGGATATTGTGGGAACAGGAAACAAACTAGTGGTAACTGTCATGTATGGCGTTAAAATAAGCACAATACAAATAAATGTTAAACATTAAACAAATATATTATTTTCCTTGAAGAAATTTTATTTCATTTAAAAAAAAAACAAAAACAAAAAACAACAAAAACAAAAAAACTTTATTTTTGTGCTTATGTATGTAACAGAAAAATCAACCTCCACTCGAATCCCCTTAGTAGAGGTTCGTTTTTCTCTTACATACATGTACAATTATGGCAAATTTTTATATCAGTTATATGTTCATGACAGAAATGAGTACACCACGTTAACGGTTAGTTACTGTAAGTGGTGTCGGTATTGGGACGCGATCCTATCACCTACCAGCATATACTGCGATGATTAATCAGTAAGCTACCGGGTACGATCTTTTTCTAAACTTTTTTTCTATTTAAATCTAATATTATATTATATATATGCGCTTCTTGAGATTTTGAATATGTACCCATTGGTGGGTTTGGTGGTGTACGCGACTGGTGTATCAAAGTCCGTGGTATGTGTTATTTTGTCTGTGACATGGTGCATATAAAAGATCCCTTGCTACTAATGGAAAAATGTACCGCGTTTCCTCTCCAAGACTATATGTCAAAATTACCTAATGCTTGACATCCAATAGCCGATGATAAATAAATCAATGTCCTGACTCCTCTACTAGTGCCGTTGAACAAAACAAATTTTAACTTTTTTGGTGGTGCATATGCAAGTGTGAGTGGGGAACCTACAGGCCCCAAGTCAGTATAAGGAATATAAATGTTTAGGAGTTCTCACCTAGTTTGTTGGTCTGAGGGCACGGCGTACTACCAATCCGTTCCAGCTTATATCACCACCGTTATGACAGTGATTCACAGGTGCATGTCATCACGACTGTACCTATTCCAGTGAGCCCTTTCCGGTTATAGTTTTGATTTATTAAACTAGCCTGGGAGTGGCAGTCCTCTCTGTGGCGGTGCAAAAGGGATGCAATCTCCAGTAAAGTATTTTCTCGAGAGTGGCTGTCCTCCTATAGACGAGGCACTAGATAGAGATTCATGGAATCAACCACTATTTTGCTAAATACCCACTCGACTCTACGTTGTGCAGAGATACGTTCTTGAATACGGATGACAATTTTGTCGTTCAGATTCATATAACCGCGTTTCCTAATCTCCCTAACCCAGCAAATGGTATTATCGTACTAGTATTTCATTGTGAATATGCCTGAGAGAGAGAGAGAGAGAGAGAGAGAGAGAGAGAGAGAGAGAGAGAGAGAGAGAGAGAGAGAGAGAGAGAGTGTGTGTGTGTGCGTGTGTTTTCCTATGGAGAGAGAGTGAGGGTGTGTGAGAGAGAGTGGATGAATGAGAGGGTGAGAGAGAGAGAGAGAGAGAGAGAGAGAGAGAGAGAGAGAGGGGGGGTGATAGTGAAAACAATGTGTGCGAAAGAGAGAGAGAGGGGTGGTGGGGTGGGGGTGGACCTATACGCTTGGCTGCCATTTAGACTACTGGTTAAAAATCAGCAAGAAGTCTTTAAGTTATGCGCACGTACACACATACACACACACGTCTACCCTCAGATGAGCGCACTATTACATAGCTACATTTCCCCCTTCCCCTTCCCGTATTTTAAATACCGTAGTATATGATAAAGTGCTGGTATACAAACAATACAACTCCTTGCTGCTTGCAGTAGCATATATATGGCGGCAGCGAGTTTCTTTTGTCATTAACTAGACATAGATAATGTTGCCATTATCCTATTTTAAATATCTGATATCCACCTGCTAAACAACGTGCTAGGGTGTCGCTAAGCAGGCGTTTCTTTCCCTCTTCTGTGAAAACACACACGTCCTCCGTCAAGACAAAAAACAGTAACCGTCAGACAGACGACATGATAACAAACCAGTGCTTATCTTAATTACCACCAAATGAAAACCTACAGAAGTATCCTAATCTTGATTCCTGGTAATTATTCTTTCAACTCGTCGCTAATTGGTATCACGACGATGTGACCTATCCACTTACACTATACGCGCCAAACATACAGAGCCGAATAAACTGACAACTGTATTAACTTCTGTCCATGGCGAACAGCCCAGTTAACTGAGGTGTATACGTGCTCTGGACAACGTGCTTGAACCTTATTTACAAGTAAATATAAAGTACAAAAATAAATAAATAAATAAATACGAACGAACGAACGAACGGACGGAAGAACGAACAATAAATGGGTATGGAATGAACAATGAATTAATGAATGAATGAATGAGTGAGTGGGCGAGTGGGCGAGTGAGTGCGTGAGTGGGTGAGTGAGTGAGTGAGTGAGTGAGTGAGTGAGAAATGAATTATTAAATGTGTGTGTGTGTGTGTGAAATGAATAAGTGAGTGCGATTGGAATGAATGAATGAATGAATGAATGATAACTAGGATGGGTCCATTTTGGTGGATCCAATGCTCTCCAATTTGGAACATGAATTTAAAAAAGACTGTGGTATGCACTGTCTTGTCTGTGGGCAAAGACGTCGAAAACGGAGAGTGCAAGGCACTACCTCTCCCAAATGAAGATTATGCGTTATCCTCCCCCAGTTGTTAAGCGTAATAACATATTTACCCCACATCCACACACCCCAAGTCGCTGGCATTTTCCGACGCATATCATGAATATAGTGGATATGTGCGGGTTTTTGGGGGTTTTTTTTAAAAGAGGCGGTAAGACAAACACACACAACTACAACGACGATGACAATGGAGACGGCACAGTCTCTAAGTGGGACCGAATCACAAGCCATATATTTATCTTAATGTGGAGTAGGACTAAAAAAAAAACTGGTCCTCAAGTGGGAAAGAGGCACGTTCTCCCGTAACCCTCTCGGCTCCTACGGGCCTGAGTACGCTAAGATAATATGATAAATACTACAAACAAAGCACTAATATAGTAATATTTGAACCACCTGTAAGCGAATTTAAAATAAACCCGACTGTATGCTTTAGGTTTCCTAACATCAAATCGATTCCCATTTCTAATCAGCACACACATATGAAACATATATCTGTATCTATATCTATATCTATCTATATATACACATGTATATATATAATACGAAACATGTAACTACTGACATGTTATATTTAACCTAACTGCAAGGAAATGGGATGTCACATAACTTAAGCGTAGCCAACATTTTATATTGACCCACATTGGGTGGGGTTGGGTTGGGTTGAGTGGGAATCTATACTACGAGTCGTGTTATGTGATGACAGAAAAATATAAAATGTGGTGGAATTAAAAAAGACGTGTACTGGGATGAGGACTCGACCCCACGCATGTGAAAGGAAGCCTTTATTAACAACCTTTTTTTTTTTAAAGAGAAAACAGTTGCAGGCAAATGAAATTTTTATTACTTGTTTCAACCTCCAGTGTATTAGATCAACCTCAGTGTATTAGATCAACCTCCAGTGTATTAGATCAACCTCCAGTGGATTATATACTGGATATCAGCTGTATATATATTAAATAAAATCTACCAGTCACAGCTGTAGTTACTTTTATTATGTAACTATTTCGCGGTGAATCTCCAACTATGACATTAAGTCCATGTTTTAGTACAAGGCAAACTTCAACACTACTCGTCAGTATATATGTTATATATTCTATGCGTATTGGGAAAATGACTATTATGCACTGGCGTACTGACCAATCAACGCTCAAGAAAGTTGTAAACTATCCTCGAGTATGCATTCTGCTGCTAAATAATTCGATCGTAATACTACCAGCGTGGTAAATTTGCCGACGCTAAAACAAAGCAAACCATTTAGTCAGGGGTGGTTCCAGTAATTTTAAAAGTGGGTGCTTGTTGAATGTAATTTCTATTAAAACCTAATATAAATAATTTTAACGCAAAGCCTAGCGACAGAGGCGCACAGGCCCTTAGAGGGTGGCGTGGGGGAGGGGGGGGGGGGGGTTACAGAGGCAGATTTAGAATTTTGGGAACGGGGTTATCATCTACATGGGCGTACGAACAGTGGGAAAACAGTGGGGGAAATTCGGGCAGTTTTTATCTGGGTAAAATTTCGGGCAAATCAACCCCTCCAGCCCCCCTAAATCAAAAAGTCCCCATACGCCCATGGTCATCTATGCACGCTTGCAGATCCATATCTCTCATTGAGCGGTGTGTGTGTGTGTGTGTGTTTGTGTGCGTGCGTGGGGGTGTTTTCAGGGAAACAAAGCAAAACATTAAAGGTGCATTTTTCTGCAATAGAATGTACTTTTTATTAATCGGAATGTGCAGTTCTAATATGAACACACTTTCTAATAGGCTACCCTGAATTATAGTTAAAACTTAGCAAATATATATACATTGTGTGTGTGTATATATATATATATATATATATATATATATATATATATATATATATATATATAATATAATATATTACAATTATTACAAGTCTTTGTACACAAGTTCATAATCACAGGCTTGACATAGTGGTGACAGACTGATTTCAATTTATATAATTTAACCCCCCTCCCCTTGGATCCGCCAATGGAATAAGTCTGGAGACGTGCAAACCTAGGAAGCGAATGTTGATAATAATTTATTTTGTTATACATTATTGACGCCCGCCACATTCTAGATCCCCCTTTTCAAACATACTGCACATACGGTGCATTGGCGTAGCCAGAGAGAGGTGGGAATAAAAAGAAGAAAAAGAGAGAAAAAAGAAGAGAAGAATATAAGAAGATAAGAAAAAGAGAGGGTTGTTTGCTATTTTTTTTTTAATTACATCAAGTTCCTTCTTTCACCCCTTCCCCAATCTGTCTTATTGTAGGCCTTGCAGCGTAATTTTCTTTCACATATCTCCACCGCTTGGCAAAACCAGGAATACTAGTACGCCTAAAATTAACAACATTTAAACTTTATTTTATTTAACGACACCACTAGAATACTCAAATAATAATCATGACAACCACAAGTTTAAAGTTTGTTTTGTATAACAACACCACTAGAGCACGTTGATTTATTAACCATCGGCTATTGGATATTAAAAATGATTATTTTGACATACTCGTATAGAAAACCTTTAGCAGCAATGGGTTTTTTCAATGTAGGCCTACTTTCCCACAAAGAGGGAAGCACATACCATGAGCTTTGATATACAATGATAGCATAGGCACTGGTTGGGTCAGGAAAAACTCAGATCGAGGGAGGACCTATGATTTTGAGAAAGTGGGTGGAGTTATTAAATTTAATACGTTAGGCTGTCAAACAGTAATAGGCGTCATAACACCAGCAAAACCTACCAAGACAGAATATCAAGAGCACTTGAGAATGTCATATTGTACTCTGTGCATCCAGCAAGGAACGGTCATATGTTGGTTTAAACCCACTACCACCACCGCCCCTAAAGCCGCCACTAGAGATAATGAATCCACCGAGGAGGTACCATTGCGACTTGCAATAAAACTGTTCTTACTGCTTTGCAATATTAAAAGCAACAAGAATTACAAAAAAAATTATTTGACAAATTTAGGTATATTTGGTTAAAAAATATAATTTACTCTTTTAAATTAAATTATAATTACCTTTTTTAAAAACCCATTGGTAAAACAATATTTTAAAAAAAATTAAAAAATTAAATACTGAACAGGCTATCATTAGTTTTCCATACTATACATAAATTTATTAAGTAAAAAGAAAACCCCACACACAACCCCCCACCCCCACACACAAAACAACCAAAACAGGGTAAAAAGAAAATGTAAGTCAACCTAATTAAAAATGAATTTCTTGTACACATTCTAAGGAATTACACAAAACTAATCAGTCCCCACGCCAATTACCACTTTCCACGACCTCCTACAATAAACTCAAATAGGTAAGCCGCATTAAGTACCACTAACTACCCCCCGCAGTGCCTTCCAGTGCGCTACTTGAATAGAACTTCTGAGAGACTGCACAGGTACCAAAATGTCACCATCGCAAGGTGGCGCGCCCTCTAGCGTCACAGCCGAGTGCGTTCGTTTTCAGGCTGTCCCATCGTCACCAACGAATATCAGGAAGTTGAGGTGCTGTGCTGTTATCTCGAGAGATGCGATATTCTGGCGGCATGACCGACTTCTAAACTCGACTTCATTGAAGGTAATTACACTTTTATCATGCTTTTATATCTCAGGTGTGTTTTGGGTGACAAGTCGCCAAAGTTGCCGAAACGTCACGTGCTCGCTGGCAGCAGAATGCCATTCGTGACAAAACATGGCGGCGGCCGCGCGACTCGCAACTTGGAAATTTTGGTTAGCTCGGAAACTTCCTCGTTAGTTGTAGTGACAGGTGAGTCATTGTTAAATACCTGTCATTACCTTAATGCAGAAGACACATTTATCTGATCAGTCGATGTAGGTTAATGAGGTGACGATAAGTTGTGTGATGTGATTACCAAAATGAGAGAATGGGGTGGGAGAAAACTTATTTTGTCACGATTCAGTCGTTCTGGTCAACTTTTTTTCTTTCTTTTTCTTTTTTTTAATTCGTCGCTCAAGGATTCGGTTTCTTTTATTTATTCACCAGCCGACCCAGTAGCAGCTGTTGAGATCGTCTGGGTTTTCAACGAACGCAAACTTTGGCAAAGCGAAATCGATAAAAGCAGAGAAAACTTTCAGAAGAAAGTTCTATGCATCGCCTGTTGCGCGTTGGATCGATCAGCATGCGCTTTGGCAAAACCGATTTCATATCGGTCTACAGCTCGCGTTTCTCGTTTCTACCTGGACTGGGCCCGAAGCTGGAGTTTATTTTTAGCATCATAGCTGCACTATCTCTTGGGTCGTTCGGGTATTCGAGTGATTGATAAAAGTCAGGTGGGCGCCGCAGGGTAAACATTTAGAACGCAGCTTTGCATAAAATGGTCCTTCCAAGTTTTGGTGACATTGCCAGGTAATGTCTCTACCTGGGTCCGCACAGAGGAATGTGGAGTTTTCAGTTGCATTGGCATTTGGCCACCATACCAGAGCATGCAACAGTTGGTTATCAACACCACAGCCTTTGCATTATGAATTAATGGACTTGCTTAAGCTTAGTGCTGTCTTGTTCTTAACTTTGGTCAGGCATTTTATTGCCTACTGTTTGGGTCAGTAAAATGAAAGGTGTTGCAGTTGTTTTATGGCCTCTGCTAAATCCCCCCATGGAGTGTAGCTATGGCAACAACTATTTTAATGGAGTTGCTTGTTTTCATGTTTGTTTATTAAATTATTACCAGGTTGGGGTTGATTTAATAGCATCTGTTGTCTTGGCTTGGAAAATAATTTGATATTGAATTTAAAATTTTGTTTTACACATTTAAAAAAAATTAGGTTAGTATAGTATATAGTATGTAAATTGTTTTGGTTCATTTTAAAAGAAAAAACATCACAATATTTTGTGAACAATAAATACTTATATAAAAATATTTACTCTCCTCCCCCCTCCCACCCTACTACTTTTTATACCAGATCGGACTTTTAATTCAACTGAATGCATTCTTCTTGAATGGCTTTACTTTGTTTAATTCTAAAATATCTTTAGTTAACCATATAATGCATATTTAAAACATTTTTAGTTTTAATTTTTTTTTTTACCATTATAGTAAGTTTCTCTTTTTTCTTTTATTTTGATTAAAATGGGGGGGGGGGGGGGGGGTTTCCTATGTTAATGCTGCAATCTCACCTACCCATCCTGAAATATACCATTATTTTATTAATGTCAGTTACAAATGGAACTACAGATTTAATCAACATGCCTGTTTTTGCCATCAACAGATGTTCATTAATTGCCTACTGGTATTGTAATCATAATTGCCATATTTTATTATTTAGTGATCCAAACCTTAGATTTCAAGAAAATATTTCTATGTTCAAATCTGTTCAAAACTTCCTTATAAACAGCAAGCGTTTTGAGAATATTTAACCATTCATCATTTAAACTGTTTGCTCGTCTTTCCTTTCCTGATCTTCACCTTCACTTTTTTACCCTTCTGTCTATTCCACTTGCTAGCCATAGTGGAAATAATTTTATTCTTTTTGTTTGTCAGTCATCTTGATTTTTCAAGTGTGTCTGTGTGTGTGTGTGTGTGTGGGGGGGGGGGGGGGGGTCTCTCTCTGTGAGTGTGTAATGTGTGTGGTGTGTGTGTGTGTGTGGTGTAACTCTTGAGGGTGCCTTATTATAGGTAGCAGTCTGTTGGCCAGTCAAAACCACAGTATTTGCGTAGGAATAAAATTTTGTTTAAACCCCCAAAAAGGTCTATTACAATTAAGTAGAAACATGTTAATTACACTGGAACATCTGTAACGGGTGACTAACGGATTAAAGGGATTAATGTGAAAGGTATCTATCCATATGTGTATCCATAATTCTTTGACCAGGAAGAACTGGCTCCTGTTTGATTGATACTTGGTGTTGATGTTTCTGGGGGTTTTTTTCATCTTTTATCATGGATTCCTGGGGAAGCCATTGTTTATTCTGAGTCACTCTCCCACTCCCTAAAAATTATTACTTTAACTGCTGTGCCATATTTCTACAGCGATAGTTTTTATGTTGGTAGTTTCTTTAGGTGGTTCAATTAGCATGGTTAGACTGAGTTATCAACCTGTGTTGAGAAGTTTTGGGTTGCACTGGACTTGTTTTATGTCAGAATGCACAAGGACACACAAGCCTCGAAGTTATAAGAGAACACCAATAGCCACCCAAAATGTACAATATGCTTCCTAATAAACAAGTTAACACAGCTTTTGCTTTCCATCTTATTTGGAATGGAATTGAAAATTGTTTAATGTGCATGCCTGTCCTGGGCACAAGTACTGGCCTCAACTGGTTCCTCTGTCCAGGACATCTTATTTTGGGAGTATTCTAGCTATATTCAGAATTCTTCATTTTTAAGAATGGTTAAAAGAATGTTTTACAATAAAATGTGATGATAAAATTCATAAGCTTTTATTTGCGTTTACCTCAAGCATTCCATGATATTGTTGTTACAAAAAGTTACATTATAAGTCTTGTAAAGAGTCTAATTCTGAGACTAATTTCAATTACTAATGACAGATTAAAATTTGAAAAGTAAAGTTTTGCTTTCCACTCCAACAAGATGAATATCAAGTCTTGGTTTAAATGACTATTCAGCAAATAAAAATTAAATGTCGAATTTGGTTACTGTTTCATAATACATTTGTTAGAAAACAATATTTAAGAATTATTTAATTTGTTTGGTTTTTTTTTTTAATTTGGCTACTACACATTAAATAAAAATTATCAAACTGCTAACAATATGTACATACCAGATTTGGTGTAGTAGTTGTTAAGCCATCAGCTCTAAGTCTAGTAGGTACTGGTTTCTCATCTCAGTACCGGCTCCTACCCAGAGTAAGTTTTAATGTTTTATTGAGAAGATGCAAGTCATTTCTTTCTCGTTAACTGTCAACTGTCTGAAGATACTATTTCTCGCTCCAGCCAGTGCACCACGACTGGTACAGCAAAGGTCATGGTATGTGCTATCCTGTATCGGATGATGCATATAAAGGATACCTTGCTGCTAATCGAAAAGAGTAGCCCATGAAATGGTGACAGCAGGTTTCCTCTCTCAATATCTGTGTGGTCCTTAACCAGATGTCTGACGCCATATAACCGTAAATAAAATATGTTGAGTGTGTCGTTAAATAAAACATTTTTCTTTCTGTCAGATAGCCCAAATAAATAGTATGCTTGAACCTTAATTGGATACATTTTAAAAAGAAAAAACAAAACCCAGCATATTTTTAAAAACACAAACCATTAAATCATGTCCTGATCAAACCTAGTTAGCTGAAGTGTCTGCCCAGGTCAGCATGTTTGAACCTTAATTGGATATAAGCATTACCTCCCCCAAAAAAATTAACAACAAAAAACAACAAAACAAAAACAAACCGAAAAACCAAAAAACCAAAAAAAACCCAAACAACCACAAATGAAAAAAAGAAGAGAAAACTCCCACAAAACAAACCAAACAGTAAGTTTTGTTTAGCTTTAACACCAGTTGGAGATTTATTTCAAGTAATGGTATATTTGAGAAGTGTAAGTTTGTAATGTAATGCAGCATGACGTGGTCTAGTTGTGATGGGACAGACAATAGGTCAGTGTTTGTCTAATGTTCTTTGTTCTGGTAAAGACTGTTGGTCTGTTCTGTGACATGAGCCAGCAGGATGTCTTAAGAGGAAGTGCCTTCGTCAGATAAGAAAGCTACAGAATCCCGTTCCTGACAACTTTCAGGAAATAGTCGTCTTATTATAATACATTGTGCAATGCTCTTGTGTTCACTGTATCTCCTTTATACAGGATTTGAATTAATCATGTGTATGTGTATACAGGCCTAGCTCTTGGTGAGCAAAACATTTAACAAAATTATTTATTTAACTTCAAAAATGGCACAAACCCAGTTGTCTTAAAAACAAAATATTAATTATTACATGAAACTATTTTGCCAAATTAAAATAAAATTAGCCAATTATTTTTAAAATTCACAGTTGGTGAATTTGGTGAGTGCCAGAGTTGGCCCTGTGTATATAAATGTGTGCAGGAATTCAGCAGTTATTTGTCAAAACACCAAATTAAAGTTGAATCTGGAGAATATATTTTATTACTCGAACATTGCCATGAAAAGTTTTTTTTTTAAATGAGGCAAGTGATTAATTGCTACCCTAAGATTATGGGGAGCCATGTAAGATATTACCATATTGAGCATTGTTATTTAATCCTTTTGTAGTGGTCAGTAACACTAGTGGTACTATTTATACTTCCATTTTTGATGGATCGTTTTATAGGTCCTTATGTCCATACATCTGTCTGTCTTTAAACGTTGTGTTTCTGGATCTGTAAACTTCATTTCTGGAGATTGGTTTCTTAACAATTCATAGAGGAACATCAAACTTTGTATGCAGGTACATCTTGAGTTGGCAGTGTCGCATACCATAACAGGTCACCATGACCTACTTTCCACTGATTACTGCACATTAAAGGAAATCCTTGTCCATGCCATATCTTCCTTATCAATTCATATAGGATCATCAAACCGTGCATGCAAGTACAACATGGGATGGGGATGTGTCAAGTACCATAACTAGGTCACTGCGACTTACTTTTCATGGATTACTGCACATTAAAGGGAATCTTTGTCTGGTTATATCTTATCAGTAATTCATATTGGATCATCAAATGTTGCATGCAAGTACAACTTGGGATAGGGATGTGTCATGTACCATAACTAGGTCACTGCAACCTATTTTTCATGGATTACTGCACACTAAAGGGAATCCATGTCTGTTCTTATATCTTTCTTAACAATAATTCATATAGGGTCATCAAACCTGGTATGCAATTACAAGTTAGAATTTCATTCTGACAGGTGTGTCATGTACCTCACCAGTACACTTGTTTTGTTTTCTTTACTTGCAAAGGGAAGCTAAAAACTACTCTCATTGAACTAGTTTGAGAGTGATGTGGAACCAGAGTGAAACTTACTCAAAATTGCAGCTTTTATTTCAATTCTGTAAAGTTAAATTAAGGTTTCTATTCCTTAATATTAAATTAAGTTTCATTTCTTGAAGGTAAATTAAGTTTGAGTTGTAATTGTTTATAGCTGAATTATTTTTCAGTGCCTTAAAGTAGAATTATGTTCCTGTTTATTGAAAGTTAATACAGGGCTCGAAACTTGCCAAAAAATATGGTGGCCCAAAAAAATAATAAAAGATGTTGGCAAATTATAGTAAGCGAACCACGAACAAGATTTTAACGTGGAATAAATCAATGCAATACAAATATTAATAGTGGCTCATATGTTATAGCTCTAAAGAAGATCGACCAAATAATATTATTTGGCCAACTAACACCATTATTTTATATTTAAGTTGCCCAGACGGGACATTGGTCGCATTTGGCAACCTGGTCGCAGGTCGTTTCGAGACCTGTAATATGTTTCATTCTGTAAGAATTTCAATTCTTATTAAGTTTTATTAAAATCTCAGTTCCTTACAGTCAAGTAATCTGCAGTGACAGGATATTGGCGTCTGTTGTGCCAGAGATAAAAGTCTGACAAGATATGTCCCCAAACAACAGGAAACACTTGGCCAAGTCCTACAAAACTAGATGTTTCAGTCTTCGAACTGTTTCCTGTTTCGAGAACCACGGCTTCTTGGCTTTCCCAGTTACCAAGATTTCCATTGTTAATTACCAAGAATATGGCAAGACAAGTTCGTATACCATAGGTCATTTGTTTAAGTCTTGGTTCAGCACTGAAGTAATGTTTATCAAGTAATAATTGTAGGAACTTTTCATTTAAGTTGAATTTAATTGTCTGTGCTGCTACTAGTGCCACCTGTTGTACATATAGTAGGAAATCATTGTGAAGATTTTAGTTACATGTACATGAGACTGTTATGGTAAGTCTTGTTTATTTAATTACATTAGTTTGTCTTGACAGAGAATTAATATATTGTTGTAGATCATCCATAGTTATGATCCTTTAACAGTTATAGGAATGGAATAGACAGTGTTTAAGTGTTATCATCAAAAATGTTGTTGTCAATTTAAGGAACTATATTTTTAAAAATATATAGCTAAATTCAATTTGTACTATTAAAGTAAATTTCCATTAAACTGTTTGGTAAATTCATTAGGATATTAAATTTGTCTAATTCAACTTATTCTGATAAATTGGTAACTAAAGTTAGTACATTTTATATTAAAAATGTTACTTGAAAATGCTATATCATATATGTATTTGTTGTTAGTTAATTATTTGTTTCCAACATTAATTAAATCTGGACATATTTAAAAAAAAGTATATTCTTGAATATGATATGAAATGCTTTTCTTTTTTTTCTGCTAGATTGTTTTAATCACTAAATACGAATAAAAGTTGAATGACAAGTCAAAAACCCCTCAATAATTAGTATGTTTATTTAATATTAGGGATGAGAGAGGTGACTATGCGAGAATGATAGTTTTATTTTCACAACACTTGTGCAAGTCTAGTTTTGAGCAACCCATAACCAAGTTTATAAAAATGATCTGAAGCACACGTGTGTTAACAAGTTAATCACCTGACAAACAAAGGATGTAATTTTGAGAAACAATGTCACTTGTTTCTAGCTCTGTGCTTTGTGAAATATTGTAATTGCTTAATAAAATGATGTAATTTTTGAAAGTGACTTCATTTCGTAGTCTCCTTCTAGTCATGTTTGAAACGTTTTGACACGGTCCTTCACTCCAGTCAGGGCTAGCTTTGGGTCAGCAGACATTTTCGCCAAATTATCTGTTAAACTTCAAAAACTACAAAAACCCAGTTATTTTGTATTAAAATATCAATTATTTTGCCAAATTATCTGTTAATCTTCAAAAACTGCAAAAACCCAGTTATTTTGTATCAAAATATCAATTATTACATAAAATTATTTCTCCAAATCAAAATAAAATTCACCAATTGTTTTTGAAGTTCACAACTGACAAATTTGGCGAGTGCCAGAGCTAGCCCTGCTCCTTGTGATTCATAAACAAAATATTAAATAATATTGATAATAAAGAAATTATTACACTCGCGTGTGAGTTGCACTGATTTTACAAATGTCATGTCAGGATTCACATATTACCCTCGCTATTACTTGGGCAACACAAGAATCTCGACAATCATTTTATAAAATTGTTACAGCATACAAGCTTGCATAAAAAAAATCTCTATTTTCGTTTGCGCAGTATATATAGGATGTCATTTATGTAGTCATAATGGGCTACATACAAACGAAATGGGTTACTTTGTTTTGGTGTAACCCAGAGCTTACACCGGAATAAATTTTGGATCAGCCAATTTTTAGATATGGAGAGTATTTCCTTAAGAATGATTAAAATGTGTGTAATGTAAGGAATATTTTATTAGCAAAAATTTTGTAGCCACTTTTTATTAAAAAAAAATTGCAATTAGCTAATTGGCAATATACAGGGTAAGCCTTGGTAACTCATTTTTGAGTTGTGCCATTGTTCATTTGGAAACTCCGAGGCCTACCACATTAGTTTTTGTTTTCTCTTTCCTCTTCTCTTACTTGTATTCTTCACTGATGCCATTTCTGTTCTTGGTGGGTATAACATTACTAATTACTTTAATTCATTATTAGCATGGAATAGAGGTTTGTCTATAATTTATTACTGATGTCGTCTTTTGGCCATACATTATTAATAACAGGTAGTTAGTTGACACTGATCTGGCAGTGCTGCCAAGCTTAATTACTGTTCACTTTTATTCACGTCATGTAGCCATGACAAATGCTATGGAAATATCAATTTGATCAAATTTCAGAAATGAGAAAATAGATCTGGTAAAAAAGATGTTAAGTGTTTGGTTGTAATTAAGTGCTTAAAACTTTGATGTCTTTAATGGTTTGTTGTGGGGAACTTGATACTTTGTTAATAATATATATATATATTGGTAACAAAAACGCTTAGAAATGATGTGATTAAGAAAGAACGTATACTGAATATTCAAGAAACTTTAGTTTGAAATGCAGATGTGGGATATTGTCTGGGGTTTTTTTCTAGAGTAGAATAGTTAGTTTTATTAATTTGTAACCTCAATGATATAAGTGTTTGTTAACACTTAATATATTTTAAACTACTAGTATGGCGTTAGACACCAATTAGACATAATGTTAAATTTTGCTTAGGTGTCGTAAAACAGATTTTTGCTTATTTCTTCTACCACAAAACTATATTCCATTTCTTTTGCTGAAATTACTTGTGTACAAATATAAAATATTTTAAAGAGAGAGAGACAAGTAAAAAAAAACATTTCTTTATTTACTTCTCATGAAGTCTTTCTCTGGTTTAATGTGCTCCAGTGGTGTCATCAAACAAAAACTTTAACTTTCTGCCTCTGGTGCCTGGTGCAAGAACAATTTAAATTTTAAATTGGAAGTAAGTGGTTCTTTGATAGCAATAAGCCTAGATGTTAAAAAAAACAACAAATAAAACACATTGATATGCAAGGTCTTTGATTGTATCTGCATCTCGGATGTCTTAATAAAACATATCAGTCATGCATGTCGACTTGTTTATATAGTCACGTATACCACAAGGGCTGTCCCAGAATCGGGGAAAGTGGGGGTAAGCTTAGATTGTTACAGTATTAGGTGCCTTTTACTTACAATACTTGGTGTTAGTTAACAGTTACTCTTGGTGATTAGCAGTAAGGGTTTTTATATATAAGCACTTTTCACAATCAAGATAGCATTTACTGCATTTTTATGTGCAGGTCTGTCATGAATCACTGATTACAGTGGAAAAAAACTGTGGGACCACCAGCATGAAACCAAAACCTATCCACCACCAAACCCTCCAGCAGACCATAAAGATGAAAAACAATACTCTTTCCACCTATGGTGATGTGATAAAAAAAACATTGTTCACAAGTGACATTTTCCAGGCCTACAAAGTCATGAAATTTAGTTTGGTCAAAGTGAAAAGTTATGGAAATTGAAAACGGGTTGATAATTATTAATTTATTCAGGACTATTTAACGTAACACAAATAGAGATCAGCAACTATGTCAAAACATTGTAACAGGAGATGGATAATGACTTTAAAAATGGTTATCACGACTGGTACATCAAAGGCTGTGGTATGTGCTATCCTGTCTATGGGATGGTGCATATAAAAGATCACTTGCTGCTAATCGGAAAGAGTAGCCCATGAAGTGACAGCAGCATGCGCCATCCCTCAATATCTGTGTGGTCCTTCACCCATAAAATGTGTTGAGTGCGTCGTTAATTTCCTTCCTGGTTATGGTTATGGGCAGGATTTAGCTCAGTTGGTTGAGTCCTTGCTTGAGGTGCTTGCGTCGCAGGATCGAACCACCTCGGTGGACCCATTTGATTGGGATATTTCTCCTTTCAACCAGTGCAGCACAACTGGTCAAAGGCCATGGTGTGTACTGTCCTGTCTGTGGGAAAGTGCATATAAAAGATCCCTTGCCGCTCATGTAAAATGTACCTCTGATGATGTTTCCTCTGATGATTATCAGAATTATCAGATGTTTGACATCCAATAGCCGATGATTAATCAATGTGCTCTAGTGGTGTCGTTAAACAAAACAAACTTTTAAGTTTAAAAACAGGTATGGAAAACTATGCTAAAAAGGTTATGGAAAATTAACTTTAGAAAGGCAATGGAAAATATCTTTTAAAAGGGTTATGGAAAACAATTTTAAAAAGGGACATGGAAAAATGTTTTTAAAAGGTTATGGGAAAATGTTTTTAAAAAGATTACGGAAAATAATATTTTAAAAGGATATGAAAAACGACTTTAAAACATTGTACAGTTTGGTGATAACAAAGTTTATAACCCAGTGAGACTTAAATTATTAAAGGAGGTGAGATCTAGCTCAGTCGGTAGAGAACTCGCAGATGGTGCTTGCATCATAGGATCAAACTACCTCAGTGGACCCATGCAAACCAATGCCCCATGACTGGTATAGCAAAGTTCATGGTATGTACAGTCTTGTCAGTGGAGAAAGTGCACTTAAAAAAAAACTTTCTGCTGATGGACTTCTTATCAAAATCGCTCCAGCCAGTGCACCACGACTGGTATACCAAAGGCTGTGGTATGTGCTATCCTGTCTGGGATGGTGTATATAAAAAATTATTTGCTACTAATGAAAAAATGTAGTGGGTTTCCTCTCTAAGACTATATGTCATAATTACCAAATGTTTGACATCCAATAGCCGATGATTAATAAATCTATGTGCTCTAGTGGTGTCGTTAAAACAAAACAAACTTTGACTTTAGAGGAATCCACTGGTACTGCTACTGTAAAACAGCAAGTGATCTTTTATATGCATTTACCCATGGATGGAACAAGATCCCTTACTGCTAATCGAAAAAAAGTAGCCCATGAAGTGGTGAAAGCGGGTTTCCTCTCTCAATATCTGTATGGTCCTTAACCATATGTCCAACACCATATAACCGTAAATAAAAATGTGTTGAATGCGTCGTTAAATAAAACAGTTTGTTCCTTCCATGGATGGGACAGTATAATTTTAAATTGTTTCTTAATATATAACTTAATTGTTAAAGTTTCAATTCCTACCCATCACCTTCAATTGGAAATTGTTAGATATGACTCGACAGTTCCAAACCGAGTAAAATATTCAGCGACACAAAACACAGTAATTTGGCTGGAATAATTTGCTCTGAGATTGTGTATTCACAATTTAATACACACAAGTGACACGAATTTCAAACTGGCACGCTAATGGGTGTGATGGGTTTCAGACCAAATTGGCTGTGCGGTCAGCTCTGCATGACTGAGTTTGAGATTTCACCGTTTGAATCACCTGCATTTCGTTTGGAGAATTAGCTAGATGTTTGGCAGTCAGTATCCTGGAGGCGTATATTCAAAACGATGTTTACCTGGCTGAAAACCAGGCGAGTGTGACCGCCGCTGTATAGTTTATCATATAATGTTCTTTGCTTTACATTAAATCGGCAGGTTTTTCTCTTCTTCTTTTTCTTCTAGATTTCCATTTATGTTGGGTTTTTTTTTTTTTTTTTCTAAAGTTGGTTGTGTTTTGAGGATTATGCTGAATCAGAGTATGGGATTTACTCCTGTTGATATCATTGATCTTTACTTACATTGCTTTTACGTGGTTGGAGTCGGCACAATACCAAGTTATTTTTTAACATGGATCGTGGTATTTTTAGAGACATACTATACTAGAAGGAAAGGAATATTTGTTTAATGATATTTGATCACATTTTTTGGTGTCTACCATGTGGTTATTTCAGTATCTGAACAAATCTCTAGAAAAATGTAGCTCAGGTTATTTTTTTTTATCAAGATTACGAGTCAAAATTAGCAAATGTTTGACATTCAATAGCCAATGATTAATAAATTAATGTCGTTAAAACAAAAAATAATTAACTGTTTGACTTTGAAGGACTTCCCCTGAATATTCCTGCTTAAAACAGCAAGTGATGTTTTATATGTACTTACCCGTAAGTAGGACAGTACATACCACAGCCTTTGTTCTACCACTTGTGAGGTACTGATTGGAATAGAGCGAGAAACCCACTAAACCTATCAAGAGTTATCAATCCCATGATGGCTTTATATTACACATGTACTAGCAAATCCTCTAAGATAGTTTGAGGTTAAAAACATCCGGTGATATATCATCAGGGTTTCTGCCAGAGAGTAAAATGGGTATGGTGCCATACCCAAATATTTTGACAGATTTTATTTTTAACTTAAAAACTTTTAAAAGTTAACTTTTTGACAAAATTAATTACTCTTTATCATTACTGTATGGTTTCCTTAACCCTAACCCTAAACTTAACCATAGTTACTAGTGGTTTTTGTATAAATACATTCAGTACAATTGCTTAGGAATTCCAATAATGTCCAAAACTAGCATCACCTCGAAGTTTGCTTGTGCTATATCATTGAAACAATTTGTTTTGAACATACCCATAGTATTTACTAGTGGGTCATATATTTTTCATGATCTCCAAATAGTGGCAAGTGTCCTTTGTTTTATTTTCAGTGTAAATGTGTTATCATTTATTGTCATAATATTGTATGGTTAGTCATCCATTCATTATTATTCATTTGGTTTATTCTCCAATAAACGTAGTTTCCTGTACTTTGAAAAAACCCAAAAAAGTTTCTAAATATTGCGAAATTTTTCTTTAGCTCAGTTACTCTTGACAATGTACGAGTATCAATGTTGGGTAGTAGAGTTGCCTGATTTATACCACACTGTGATAATTCTATGCCGTGATGCATCCACCTGTGAAATGTTTTAAATTCTACCTCAACAGTTTGACTTGGAAGAGCACGATGTCATTGTGTGCTGTAAAGTAAATTTATAATCCACCAGAGGTCTCAGTGGGTAGGATTCTCACAGTCAAACATGCTTTTATTGCTCACTTCAAGACGTCTACACAATATTCCTGCTGTCAAATTACAAGAAGGAAATATTCTTTACAGGGGCGAACCTAGAAAGTGGTTGATGTTTGGGAGAGGAGAGGAGATGGGAGGGAGAAGATGTTCCCTAAAAAATAGCCATTTTTGTCAAGCTCGAGAATGTCTCCTGATTTCTTTTTTATTGCCCCCCCCCCCCCATTAATTTATGCTTATGTATGGCATCGATTTACCTAGCTGTGAAATACATGTATTTTATTTTACCCATATATTGAGATTACCTGTTCATGCATAATACCTATGTTTCTATATTAAAGTCACCTATATTTTGTAGATACTCAAGTGGTCATTATAGGCAAGTTCCACTAAAATTGCTCTCATTATTACTATTTAAAACATCCTAATTTCAAGACCCTATTTTCAGTCAGCTTTTACCAGTAATTATTATTAAAACAAGTGAGCTGTTCACCATTAAGCGACTTTTACTTTAGTGTGACTTCCAGTTTCATCAAAACGTCTAAAGTTTCCTCTTGGCAGGTATTCATTCACCTGACCTGTGGTGACTTTCTTCTCCACATTCTTGTGCATTCTCTTAACGTAGGCAAAATACAGCAGTGTCGAACGCCAAGATGTGCTGCCCCATATGTTTTGTCTCTTTGCAAGCTTATGCAGGAATCAAATTCGAATTCATTTACATAGAACACACCTGAGGCAGGTACTGGCAGCAGGGACCATAAATCAGCAGTGTCAGTATCCTGAGAGATAGCCACCTACTGCAACTTGTTGATCTTATAGCTCTCCTAGGGCATGCAGAATCTAGCCCAGTCGGTAGAGCGCTCACGTCGAAGGATCTTATAGCTCTTCTACAGCATACAGAATCTAGCCCAGTCGGTAGAGCGCTCGCGTCGAAGGATCTTATAGCTCTTCTAGGGCACGCAGAATCTAGCCCAGTCGGTAGAGCGCTCGCGTCGAAGGATCTTATAGCCCTTCTAGGGCACGCAGAATCTAGCCCAGTCGGTAGAGCGCTCGCGTCGAAGGATCTTATAGCCCTTCTAGGGCACGCAGAATCTAGCCCAGTCGGTAGAGCGCTCGCGTCGAAGGATCTTATAGCCCTTCTAGGGCACGCAGAATCTAGCCCAGTCGGTAGAGCGCTCGCGTCGAAGGATCTTATAGCTCTTCTAGGGCACGCAGAATCTAGCCCAGTCGGTAGAGCGCTCGCGTCGAAGGATCTTATAGCCCTTCTAGGGCACGCAGAATCTAGCCCAGTCGGTAGAGCGCTCGCTTGAAGTGCCTGTGTCAAAGGCGCGAATGCCATTGGATCAATGTTATTGATTGCATGTTGTTGTATTTTTCATATAAATGTAACAGATACAAATCAACCTACTGAGGGGATTCAAACCACAGACCCTCAGTATGAAAGTCCAGCACTCTATCAACTGAGCTAATAGGGAAATTCCCACTAGCTACTGCCAGTAGAAGCACTTTATACCAACACTACTACATAAATACAATACTTTATTATTGATTGCATGTTTTTGATGTACACTTTAATATTGGTTATATTTTTAATAAACACCTGATCATTTTTAGGTATTAAGGTTAGTGGTAAGTCCTTTAAGAATTCACCCACCCACCCCCAGTCTCGATCAGTGCTTCACATCTCTCGTACACCAAACACTGTGGTTTGTACTATCCTGTCTATGGATAATATAAAAGATCTATAGTAGAAGTGGTCTTTGTGGTGGTATTGGAATTGTCTAATTTTGTGGCTCTCTTCGTCTCTCTCTTGCTCTTTCTTTTAAGTCCTGTTTAACGTTGCTGAGATTTTATTAACAAATATTAATTTCCTTTTCTTCTCTTTGATTTTGACTTTCGTTCTGTTGGGCGTGATCTAGTTAATCGGTAAAGCACTCGCCTGAAGTGGTTGAGTCAATTGACCAAATTCTCTTAGTATACCCATTCTCTGATTTGAGTTTGTCCTGTCCCAAGCAGTGCTCCACGACTGATATATCAAAGATTTTGGTATGTCCTATCCTGTCTGTGGGAAGGTACATATAAAAGATTCCTTGCTGCCAATGAAAAATGTGGCGAGTTGCCTCTAAGACTGCATGTCACAGTTAACAAAAGTTTGACATCAAATAGTGATGTCATTAAACAACACATACGTCTTCTTTTTTCAGTCTATTAAACATATATAGAGGTTATTACCAGAGTGTTTTTCGGTATCGTCAGTATCATATATTAGGAATAAAAATTGTATTATGCGAACCTCTGGCATGCATAATACATTATTTTTATTCCTAATATATGATATTGACGATAAAGAAATACACGAGGGTAATAATCTCTTTATCATATAAGCTCAAGCTTAATACAACGTCTTTTTGTAAACTGTACACGCAACTTTAATTCCAGTCCGCCATTACTAGATATTCAAATGACGTAAGAATATGTGGCGCGGTGTATTTTTTAATGGAAACGACGTCAAACTCGAACGACGTCATTTTGGATGTCCTTACATCAAAATAAAGTTATGCCTAACGTTTTTTGTTTTCTGAACGCTGGACAGCTTTCACTATCAAATTGCCATTGAAATGTTTTTATTTGATGACTATGAATGCATACGTCAATCATGGAGTGCATGTCACCCAAGTACGTTTGCTTAAATGTCAATAAACCTAGTGCCGAGACCTCGACTAATTTACATCTAATTTGCAAAGTTATCAAATTCTTAAAGTATGTGATCTAAAAATATCACATACTTTGATTGCACTGAAAATGTAAGATATTATATGATAAATATATATATCTTATTCATTTGTATGTTATTCCCTCCTGTATCATGAATGTATGTTATTTATTCCACCTATTTATAAAACTCAGTATTTTTCCTGTTTTTCTCGTAACTAACAGTATTAACACCATACCATCCCTTCCTATTTTATCTCCGGTCTTTTACTTCATATGGTTTCACACACTAAAAATCAAGGATTTGCCTCTGGCCAAATGAATCTCGGCTTGCTTTGAATTCAATACTTTATGCATATATCATTACAGATCAAAGTGTTCACGTCATGCCATAGAATCCCAAATACCTGTTGCTTGTGCTTCTAATGTATTGTGTAAGAAATGGGTGAAATTACTGGATGCCTTATGCGTCTGAATATTGCACTTTTATTCAATTTCCCCATCATTAAAATAGTTTTTTACTTGATGTTGGGTGAGTTGAGGTACCAGTGTAAACTGTCGAAGGCACCGAGGCGTGTCCTGAGTAAGAGTAAGAGACTTCCACTTACATCCATCATGATTGATAGCAATCTAACAGACACCGGAATTTGGGACATGCATCGCCAACTTGGAAACCTTCCCAAATCAAATAATCGTTATAAGGAGACCCTGGTACCTAGCACTACATGTTCTGATGGAAATGTTTATAATAAATTTTTTTTTTTTTTTTTTTAAGTGTTTTCTTTACTTGTTTAAATATTACCTTTTTCACAAATAAAATGTTGTAGTGATCTTTATGTTAAATGGAAAAAGCACTATAAAGTCTTGTATATTAGCCAATTACTATTATTATTATCATTTTAAAGTCAGCAACTTGACATTGAAGGAAGAAAGGGTAAATGAAAATTTTGTCTGAATCTTGATTTATTACCAAGATTAAAAAATATATATATAATAAAAAAAAAATATATTGACAGGGTTTCTGCCATAAAGAAATTTTTGGGTATGGCACTATGAAATTGAATATTTACAATGTGTGTGCTGAATGCAACCACAATTGACAGTGGGTATGGGGGCCTCCCCCAGAAAGAAAATGGGTTAGGGTTAGGGTTAAAAAATCATATAGTAATAATAAGAGTCATTTAAAGAAATAAAATCTGCAATAACATTTGTGTATGGCACCATACCCGTTTTACCCTCTTGCCCGATAGATTTATGAAATCTGAAACACGTTTTTGGCCAATTCTTCACATGTCTTATCAAGATGTAATATTTACTGATTACAGAGTGTAGATTTAATTTGAATATTATTGCATACAGGTATGGTACCCTAGCTTTTTAAAATAAATTTTGTAAGTTATTTAACACATTTGTTCCTATACCTAATTTAATGCTGGACAAGGCACCAGATTAAAGTGTCTTTTAGTTAAGAGGATATTTTATATATTGCTATCTGAAGTGGAAAACTCATTTGAAGAAAATTAAAGGTGATATATTATGTGTTTGTGACGCTTTTTACAAGTGTTGCTGTTTTTAGGTGTGATCGTGTCTTTTTTTCCCCTGCCACTAACAGGTGTGTTTGGATCACAAGTATTACAGGGGACAGATAACACTCACTATTTTACCAGTGTCATAAAACTGGCAGTTCCAGCAGTGCATTCAACTGACTGAAATTTATTGAATTACTGTCAAACGTAGCCCAGTGGTAAAGCACTCGTTTGATGTTGGGTTGGGATCGATGCCCGTCGGTGGGCCCATTCGGCTATTTCTCGTTCCAGCCAGTGCACCACAACTGGTATATCAAAGGCCGTGGTATGTGCTATCCTGTCTGTGGGATGATGCACATATATAAAAGATCCCTTGTTACTAATGGAAAAAATGTAGCGGGTTTCCTCTCAAAATTAACAAATGTTTGACATCTAATAGCTGATGATTAATAAATCAATCTGCTCTAGTGGTGTCGTTAAAGAAAACAAACTTTTAAACTTTTTACTGTCAAAATCATACAAATACAAATCATTCCACTTAAATAAAGAATCTTGGATTCAAATGAAGTACAGAAATTATTTGAGTGGATTCAGGTTTTTCTTTTCTAACACTCACAATTAACAATTAAATAAAGTAATTTGGCATTATTTCCTTTAATTTCTAGCAGATTTGCCACCCACACATAGAATTTTTTTTGGGGTGCCTTATACTCCTTTTCACTACATTTTTACATTAGCAGGGATCTTTATATGCACTTTCCAACAGACAGGACAGCACATACTACGGCCTTTGATACACCAGTCTTGGGGCACTGGATGGGATGGGGAAAAGCCAGTGGATCCACAAAGGAGGTTTGATCCTGTGACCCAACCACCTCAGGCAAGTGCTCGGTCTATGTCGACTGAACTGAATCTTATTCATTGGGGATCAACAATATTTCAGATTGTTTGCATAAGAAACAAAAATGCTAAATTACTGCTAAGTTTGTTTGATTGCCTTTTGTATAGTTTTTTTTGGCCAAACTACAGTAATAACAATGGGGGTGGGGATGGGGTTGTTTTTTGTTGTTTTTTTAGGGGTTTTTTTGGTAGCGGGGTGGGGGGTGCAGTTTCTTTGTTCAGTTTAAAACTGATGTGATATTTCCCCCAAGTTTTTTGTTGTCTGATTTCACCTTTTTTCGTAAAATAGTTTTCACAAAGTTTACCGAATTTGATCAGAAATACTAAAAAACCCACAAAAAACCTTGATATAGAGTTTTCATCTTTTTTATGATCAGTTCGGCTTTTTTAAATTTTCAAATTGGTATTGTATCCCTGATTACAACATTCAGCAATTAACGGGACGGGCTGTGAAAGTTGAGCATCGCGTGGCAGCAGTGTGTTGCAGCGGATCATGTTTTTATTGAATTTCACTGCTAGAATAGGTACTGCCTTCCTGGAACTGCCATATTATGTTCCTTCACACGCACAGCTGTTCCGTGCGGCAGAAAAATCGTTGGCGAGAATTGTACTTTATGGATTTGCATTTACTGCCAGCAGGATTATTTAGTGCTGTGGAAATATTGAACTTTTGTCAAATTGGCAGATGTACGTTGGTGTTGGAAATTTTATCCATAATTACATGTACATGTTTGTGCCGAAGGAAAATGAATAATGCTGTGTTTGGATAACGCCACGTAGACACCACCACATGGTGCAAACTTCTATTGTCCCTGGTGGAATCGGAAAATGTCGGGACGAGAACGTACAAGTTACAAAGACATAATAGGGCCGAATTTACAAAGTCTGTTTTTTGACTTGCATGCGTCTAACTACATTGACATGTATATTTACAATGCTTAAAGTTAAACACTCCCAAAACAGGCATCATAAATTTGGCCCATAATTTTCAGATGACTTAAGGGATGGGGCGGAATATAGTTATTTTGTACAGTCACCAACGCTCTACACAAGCTTTTTTGTGGGGGGTTTCAAATTGAGTTTTGACCAATAAATATGCATATTCTTCTATCATTTAACAAATGTTGAAGTGACCATATTAGTATGTTGTTGGTTTTCATCTAGGATGCAACTTTATTATTAGCAATCTATAATTCTAAAGATATTAATTTTTTTAATAAAAAGAACAAAACATTGGAAAACAATTTGTTGTCCAAAATGTTCTGGCTTATGTTATATTTATGTGTGTTCTGTCTGTCCGTTTGTGTGTCTGTCTATGTGTGTATCTGTCTGTCTGTGTCTTTCTGTGTTTCTGTCTGTGTGTTTGTCTGCATGTCTATCTGTCTTGTCTGCATCTCTGTCTGTCCATGTCTCTGTCTGTCTTGTCTGTATGTTTGTGTGTGTACATGCATATGTGTGCCCAGATAATATATATGGTAGCTATATATGTAATTGAAATATAATTAAGATTCTAATCTTGCAAGTAATCCACTATATACTGAGTGAATCAATGGGTTTATTATGGAGAATGGTGTTTACCGTGTAAGTTTTGTAGATAATGATGAATTGATCGGCTGACAAATGGACAGGTGATAGACAGGGTGTGATGTGCAGCGGTATAAACAGGTCACCAAATGCTTCCATCAGCTTATCAATGGAATGTTTGTGTGGTGACACCCCAGCACATTGTGTAATCAGTAAAAGTTAAAATTTGTTTTGTTTAACGACACCTTGAAAGCAACTAATCATCGGCAACTAATGTCAAACATTTGGTAATTTTGACATATGGTCTTGGAGAGAAAACTTACAACATATTTCCATTAGTAGCAAAAGATCTTTTATATGCACCATCCCACAGACAGGATAACACATACCACAGCTTTTGATATACCAGTTGTGATGCACTAGCTGAAATGAGAAATAACCCATTGGGCCCCACCAACGGGGATCAATCCTAAACCGGCCGTGTAATTAGTAGTTACTAGTGTCTGATGTAGTAGTTGTAAAACATGACACTTGGTAGATTACAAGAAAAACACAGTGCCTGTAAAATAATCAATTCTTTATTTAATATCAGCAGAAAGTTATATTTTTGTAACACTGCCTTAAAAATTCAGTATACCAGTTATGGTTATTGGTTGGAATAGAAAATAAGCAAAATATTAATATGTAAGTGAAAGAAAGAAATGTTTTATTTAACGATGCACTCAACACATTTTATTTACGGTTATATGGCATCAGACATATGGTTACGGACCACACAGATTTTGAGAGGAAACCCGCTGTCACCACTACATGGGCTACTCTTTCCGATTAGCTGCAAGGAATTTTTTATTTGCGCTTCCCACAGGCAGGATAGCACAAACCATGGCCTTTGTTGAACCAGTTATGGATCACTGGTTGGTGCAAGTGGTTTACACCTACCCATTGAGCCTTGTGGAGCACTCACTCAGGGTTTGGAGTCGGTATCTGGATTAAAAATCCCATGCCTCGACTGGGATCTGAACCCAGTACCTACCAGCCTGTAGACCGATGGACTAACCACGACGCCACCGAGGCCGGTTTATGTAAGTAAATATACATGTATATAAAGTGCTCGCCTGAGGTCTTTGGTTGTAGAATCAAACCTACTATGTGAACCCATTCTCTGGTATATCAAAGGCTATGGTATGTTCTGCACCGTCTTGTAAAAGTGCAAATAGCCGATCCCTTGCTGCTGATGAAAAATGTAGCAGGTTTCCTTTAAAACTATATATCAGAATTATCTAATGTCTTCACATCCAGTGATGATTAATAATAAATCTGAATGATTGGTAATAAATCAATGTGCTCTAGTGATGGTGTTAAACATAACCAACTTTTAACTTTTTTAAAGATCACAACCTATCATTTCAAGTGAATACTTGATCTCAAGTAAAATATAGATACCAAAAAAACGGTTAAACCTTTGGACTTTATGCTGGCGTATGATGATGGGTTCACATCCCAGTACCGGCTATCACCCAGAGAGTTTTAATGGATCAGAGTGGTCTATGACACTATAACCAACTTTTAACTTTTTTTAAGATCACAACCTATCATTTCAAGTGAATACTTGATCTCAAGTAAAATATAGATACCAAAAAACTGGTTAAACCTTTGGACTTTACGCTGGCATATGATGATGGGTTCACATCCCAGTACCGGCTATCACCCAGAGAGTTTTAATGGATCAGAGTGGTCTATGACACTATAACCAACTTCTAACCACTACAAGTTTACAAATTTACAATGGGGGTTTAGAATGATCAAGATTGTTACAAATTACCTATACAAACTGAGTCATTAATTTTGTTTCAAAAAAAAAATCATTATTTTATTTTACCATTACTTGACTGTTTTGTTTGAGTTTGGATCTTTAAAGTGTAAAATAGGTTAAAATAGGTAATCTGATCATAAATTTTAAATAAACAGTAAAGATATCACAGCTGGATTCATTGGCTCTATTAAGTCCAGAGACCCAAGGCAATTGGTAATATTGCCCACCCATTTCTGCAGTTTAATAGGTAATTGGTGAAAGAGCTAGCCCAGGGCCGGATTACTTGATGATGGATATTTATTGCATACAGAATTTTTGTGTTTTTCTCAAAACTTTGAACTTTGAGAAACAATGTGTTTACTGTACAGTATGACATTGCAAGAGAAATAATGTGTTTACAGTACAACATTACATTGTGGGTGATATATAGAGAATAATACATGAGTGGCCATCAGATACCATTTATCTCACAACGGGTTGTTTTAAAATTTATCTAATGAGCGAAATAAATGGTATCTAATGGATACGAATATATTATTCTATTTCTTACATATCCTCAAAAAACATGTTTAAAGCAAATTTTAACATCTTTACCAACTAAAAGATATTTACAACTCTTTGCACTTACGCGCCACAGATACATGATTGCCAGGTTGATTATATGTCACTGTGCTGTTTTTTTATTGGATATATGGCATTGGTGACCTGGTCATCACCTAGGAGCAACCAGTCGTATGACTTGAAATTGTTACCAGTAACACACGTACATGTATTAACAACTATATGTTATCAAAAATAATGCATGGTGTTCTCACCAGCAGGTGTGTAAGATGTCATTGTAAATATAGTTCTTCTCTAAAATGAATATCACTAGTTTGGTAATTACTTTAAGCAGGGTAAGCAGAACATTTTGCCAAATTATCTAATCATTTTTTTTTTAATTTGCAGAAACTTATTTTGTAACAAAACATCAGTTATTGCATAAAATTATTTTGCGAAATTCAACTAAATTTTGCCATTTGTTTTTAAAATTCACACTTGGCAAATTTGCCGAGTAACAGAGCTAACCTAGTATATGGTGTGTACCTGTAATTCTTTATTTTCTTGACAATAATATATATTTAAAAATGGCAGCAATTACTGATGTTGACATCTGATGCAGATTGTTAGCAGCAGCAGCAGCATGTGAGTTTATATTTCTGTTTTCATTAGTAAAATATAGTAAATTATCTACAGTTAGTTTTGTTTAACCACACCACTAGTGCACATTGATTTATTCATCACTGGCTATTGGATGTCAAACATTTAATCTTAGGGAGAAACCTGCTGCATTTTTCAATTAGCAGCCAGGGATCTTTTATATGCACTTTTCCTTAGATAGGACAGCACATATCACCAACTTTGATATACCAGTTATGGGGCAGTAATTAAGATGGGGGGGAACATAGTCCAGTGTTAAAGCGCTCGCTTGATACACGGTCGGAATGGGATCAATACTCATCAGTGGGCCTTTTGGGCTATTTCTCATTACTGACATAGCACCACGATCGGTATATTAAAGGCCATGGTATGTGCTATCCTGTCTATGGCATGACTCATATAAAAGATCCCTTGCTACTAATGGAAAAATGTAACGTGTTTCTTCTCTAAGACAATGTAAAAATTACCAAACTGTTTGTCATTCAATAGCTGATGATTCATAGATCAATGTGCTATAGTGGTGTCAAACTTTAACTTTTGGTTTTGGGTTTTTTCCCATCTTAACCAAATCAGAAAATGGGTGTACGGAGGGGGTTCAATCCTGCAGGCAGACACCTCAGGTGAGTGCCTTATCAACTGAGTTAGATCCATCCCCAAATTATCAAAAACTTTAAAAGTTGTATTACTACCGTACTTTAAAAGTTGTGTTTTAGTTTATCCATGTTTTGGCTTGTATTGACAGGTTACAACTTAATGCACATTAATTTTAGTTTCATCAATCACTTTGAATACATCAGAGATTACAGCCAGATAAACTGTAAGAGAATTTTTTGTGTTAAGAAATGTTATACCTTTCTGTTTACGTAAAAAAACAAAACAATGTAAAAACTCCTGCACTACTTCGTACATAAAGTATTCCAACTTCACTGGAGTGTGCTCATTTACAAACAAAAGGATGTATTAGTTTTCTTAATCTTCCCAAGCGACGACACCAGCCAACTAACTTGTCATGAGTGCAAAGTGCAGAGGAGCAGAAAAACTTTTCTGCATATAAAATATATCTCTCCTCAGTCGAGCACCCATTAGCCTGCTGGGTGATTCTGCCGTGCGCTCAGGGGAAAAGTTGCAGCGACCGTGCGTCACATGGTGCCAACTGTTGCCTGAGACCAGCGCTGGATGTCATCGGTGACTGACATGGCTGGTATTCGGTCCTGCTCAAAGTTCAAAGAGATTGAATGTTAGGCCAAGATCCTATCAGAGAAGAGTGGAGCTTCTTGGTCGAGCCGTGGGCTACCTGCAGTCTGGTGACACTGCCGGATCCATTAACCAGTCTGCCTTCCTTCTTTCCTTCGCCAGCCAGCCAGCCAGTCAGCGAGTCGTTTAAAGCACCTGAGTTGTTTGAAGCACCTGACTATCTCGTTAAGTCTCTGTTGGCCTGCATACCTCCCTGTGACAATGGTTTTAGTTTATCATCTCGCAGCACTCCAGGAGTGGGCTGTGAGAACAGTCTGACTGAAAGGACCTGTGGCAGACGGACAGCCAGGCAAGCAGACGACACTTTGTGTGCTTTCCACTATTCAACTTTTCTTTCGGGTGTTTTTTTTGGCAGTGAAGAACTTTTTGTCAACTTTTTTCTCTCGGCTGAACTTTTTTTCTCTCTCTCTCTCTCTCTCTGCAGAGCCAAACATTTCATATTGAGTTTGTCGTCAGGTGCTATTAATAGGCTGATTGAATCTACGTTGACAATAGAATTAAGGACTGTGGAACTGATTGGTCTATGAAAAAGAGATGAGAACTTTTCATTTATTTGTTGTGATCTGCTCTTGAATGATTCACCTGTGCAAGTCTTACCTGTTGGAAGAAACATTTTCTCACCTGACTAGTCTGTATTATTCCATAATGGTAAGTCAAGAATTTGTTATTCACATTTATTAACAAATATTTTTTTTTAATTAACCAAAGTTCATGATTTTTATGGATTTGAAATTTTTAATTTGCACCAGATAAAAATAGGGTCTTTATATTTTGCTGGTGAAATTATTTACAGAGTTGTACATTGAAACATTAAAACATCTAAACATTCAACATTTTTTATTTGCTATTTATCACATTCATCGTTACCTTTGTTTGATACCAACTAGTCAATGTGTATTTTTGTGGTATCGTTAAACATTCATTCATTTATTTAACTTTGACTAAAAATAACTGATAATTTTGTTATGCTGAAGTGTCAAATACATTTATTTTTTTAAATCCATTAAATCTATACATTCTAATTGAGTCTTTAATTAACAGTAAAGTAAGTCATATGAAACTGACCAGTTTTTCTAAATAATATATCAAAGTATGTGGTATGTGATGTCCTATCTAAAAATGTACTGGTAAGAATAACGTTAATAATTTGCTTAAAAAGCCTGAATGGAGACATATTTAATATATTTGTTTTCATATTTATGTACTGAACTGTAGACATACGCATTATATTAAATATGGACAGTCCAAGTTGTTAAAATTAAATTGTGTCCGATTAAGGTATGTTTTGGTGGTGCATGTTGCCACACTCACTCTCATACTTCATAAAATGGATCATTTCCCATTCAAAGTTAATTGATAATGGAAATGTCACAAGTTAGTTTATTCTTCTCAGGTGTAAACAGCAGTATTTAAAAAAAAAAAGAAGAGAGAGAGCATACAACAACCACCTTTGTTGCTAGTAAAACAAGAAGGGCCTGTGTAGCAGAAGCAGGTTTCTTCTTTGATTCTGTAGACGTGTATTATACAGTTGTTTGCTGTTTACATGTAATACAGCCACTGATAGTGATAATTCACTGCTTGGGTGTCATTAAACAGGCATTCCGGTTCTTTTTCTTTATTCCGGTTCTTATTCATCAACAATGGCCGAAAGTTAATTAATAGAGAAATTGGTGGATAAAGAACTGTAAGTATTATTATTGAGGAAGTGCAACTTGAGGTCTCCTCTCTTACTAGACTGAGTGGAATCGGCGAAGCGTGAAATGTTGACAAACTTCTTCATAGGGATGTGTCACTTGACTGATTATCTGAGGTGATCAACCGTGACTGCCACTTCCACTCATACATGTAGGCTGTTAATATGGTGCCATGTCTTATGGATGGGTGGGGTGGGGGGAGGGTTGATGGGGCCCTATTTGGTAACAGTATTTTTTTATAAATTATTTTATAACATTGGCTAGCTTTGTTATTCTCTTAAATTTCATTTCTATGCAACCTGTTAATAACATGGGTTTATAGTAAAAAAAAAAATTGTGAATTCCATTTTTAGGTTTAAATTTGTTCAGACTGTGGTATGTGCTGTTATGTAAGTGGATTTTTTTTTTTTTTAAAGATCCCTTATTGCTATTTGGTAAGAGTAGCCTATAGAGGCAACAGGTTTTTCCTTATAGTTATACCAAGGGGAAAAAAAAGAGAGAGCATATGTTAATTAATACTCCAAAGAATTGTAATTAAAATGAGTTGAGATGCCATTAACATTCTTTTCTTTTCCTGCCATGGGCAGGCAGCACAAACAGCCAAATTGTGTTTCCAGGAATGCATGCTTAAGCTGTACTCGGGTTTATAACCATGAAAATTAGTCTTTATTATCATCACTATCATCATCATCACCATCACCACCACCATCATCGTCATCATCACCATCACCATCATCATCACTATCATCATCACCATCGTCATCACCATCATCATCACTATCATCATCATCACAATCACAATCATCACCATCATCATCATGACCACCATGACCATGACCACCATGACCACCATTAACATCATCACTATCTAAGACACATCATCTCTGTTTCTACCTGTAACAGATTGACACTGTTAAACAGGGGGAAAAAAACAAAAAAGAAGACATTTTGTTGTTGATATATCTAGTGCCTGAAGGGAAATTCATATGCTTCTCTGTGAAAATGTGTTTTGAAAGCTGCTATTTACCTGTATGTTATGTTTAAAATGTATTATGATGAAGCAGTTTATAATTCTTGACAAAAATGACATTGCTGTGCTGATAATAATTTTACAATTCTTACATGTCTTAATATTTAAACAAAAATTAAATAAAACAAAAAATGAGGTGGAATGACAAAAGAATTTCATTACATAAGCAAACATAATTAAATAGATTTAAAAAAAAAGAAAAAAGATTTAATTTCTTTAATTATAATAGAACCCTAAACTTATATTTGTTTTTTGGCACATAAATTGATGTCATTGGCAAACTATTGACAAAATGGTTGAAAACCATTTCAATATTGTACAAATAGGTGTTTTTTTAACATACATGTACTCTAAATTACTTTTCAAAGTGAAACCGAGAAGAAAAAAGGAAAGTAGTTGCATGTATATATGTGTTTACTGTAAAACACTACTTAGCTTCAAGACATATACTATTATCATTGTTATTGTACTTAGGAAAAGGTTTGTCACAGGTAACCCAGACACCTAAACAATTTCCCAGGCCTCTAAAGTTTGCACTCGGGAAAGAAATTTATGCCAATTACTGGTGCGTTCCCAAGACGGATAGCTCCAAGTGCCATGTCATTTAGAAGTTTGCTATTGTGTAGCCGTGGGCAAATAGACTATATGATAGAAGATTTTCAAAAGTACCGTGAGTCACGGGCAATTCAGACCTGACCTGTTTTCTGATAATGCTTTCATGCTAGACAGAGAGAGAAAGAGGCAGAGAGAGGGGGAAAGAGAAAGAAAGAAAGGCAGAGAGAGAGAGAGGAGGGAGGGAGAAAGAGGAGGGGAGAGAGACAGAGAGAGAAAGACAGAGAGAGAGACAGAGAGACAGGCAGAGAGACAGTGGGAAACCAGTGATGGAAACTGTCCCCAGCATTACCACTTGTTGCTGCTGCGTATGTTTGTTCTGGTGTGCTATCTACACGGTCGCTGATTGTTGGGTACAGGTTTTCCGGGTCTCTCTATCTCTCCGTATCCCATCAACCTTGAGTGTAGGCAGGTTATCACCTGTGTATGGTAGGAATATCTCTGGCACTCGCCAACTTCACCCATTGTGAATTTTAAAAAAAACAATTGGCAAATTATATTTTAATTTATTAAAAGAAGTTCATGTAGTAATAATTACTACATGAACTTCTTTTACCAAATTAAAATAAAATTTGCCAATTGTTTTTTTTTCAAAATTAATTTGGTATTTTGTTACAAAATAACTGGGTTTCTATAATGTTTGGAAGTTTAATAGATAATTTGGAACAAATTTCTGCTAACTCAGAGCTAGCCAGGAGAGTTTGATCTTTTTGTTTTTCAACAAATCCAGATTGAAGTTGGAATTGTAAAGAGATATTTCTTACTTTGTCGTTACTGTTACCTGTTTCAGGTTAATAGAGCTTTGAGAACTATTAAAATTCATCTTTTAAAAAAAGAAGATATATTAATGTTTATATACCCGCCATGTTTCTGGTTGTTTAAAGGGGAAGGATCTAGCTCAGTTAAATCTCTTTCTGTCTATCTGTCTGTCTGTCTGTCAGTCATCATGTTCAGATTGAAGTTGGAATTGTAATCAGATATTTTTTACTTGCTAGCAGTCGCCAAAATCGCTGATTGTGAATTTTAAAAACAACTGTCAAATTTTATTTTATGTCGGCGAAATAATTTTACTATATTTTGTTAGAAAATAACTGGTTTTCTGCCATTTTTGAAGATTAATAGATACTTTGGCAAAAAAATTGTGTTAACCCAGAGGTAGCCCTGGTAGTTATTGTTAAATATTTCTGGTTAATAGAGCTTTTTAAACTATTACAATTCAATATTAAATCTTTTTTTAAAAAGAAGATATTAATGTTTATATATCGGCCATGTTTCTGGTGATTTTATGGAGCAGGATCTTGATCGGTTGGTTAAAGGGACATTCCGAAAAATAAAATATTTCTACGATTAAACTTACATATTAAATATATTTTCTTGTTTAGAATATTCATCAATGTGTTTCTGGTCATCTTAATATTTGTAAGAAGCCCAAACTGGATTTTGTCTTCAAATAATTTCATACGTAGGTGCTTTAGTTATAGGATTGAACATTTCGATGGAATCATTTTCTGATAAAAAAAATTATTATTATAAATTGATCACCACCAACACCAAAGTGATTGCTTTGTATCAGTTTTAGGGTACCGTAATTGTTTAAAAACAAAAACAGAAAACCCTCACGTTTAGGCCAATTTAGGGTGAGCAGGTTAAAATTAGGGCTTGTCGGGTAAGCAGAAGCAGAAACAGAAACTATTTTGTTATGCCTTATTAATAGGAGTTCCTCAGTAATGGTAGTGGGTTCTCTCTCTCTCTCTCTCTCTCTCTCTCTCTCTCTCTCTCTCTCTCTCTCTCTCTCTCTCTCTCTCTCTCATTCTTGTTAGACATTAAAATGTGCTGTTAAACAAATACCCCTTTCTTTATTTCCTTGAGATCTTCGGTTAATCGGGCTTCCTCGCTTATCTGTATGGTCCTTAACTTATCTGTATGGTCCTTAACCACATGTCCAATGCCATATAACTATTTTAAAAATGTGTTGAGTCTCAGTTTATTTTGTTTAATGACACCACTGGAGCACATTGATTAATTAATCACTGGCTAATGGATGTCGAACATGTGGTAATTCTGACATGTACCAGTAGTCCTCAGAGGAAACTTTCTACATTTTTCCGTATGCAGCAAGGGATCTTTTATATGCTCCGTCCCACAGACAGGATAGCACATACCACAGCCTTTGATATACCAGTCGTGGTGCACTGACTGGAACGAGGGTGTTGAGTCTCAGAGTGCATCGTTAATTGAAAATGTGACTGTGTCAAAATTACCAAATGTTTGACATCCAGTAGCCGATGATTAATAAATCAAAGTGCTCTAGTGGTGTCATTAAATAAAAACGTTTTTTCCCCGTTAATTAAAACATTCCTGCCTTCCTTCCTAGGTTAAAGTTCTGTTATTGGCCAAATCACCCAATAAAATTTGAAGTTGTATTTTAATATCTTAAGTTTTATTAATATAAGACAAATATTTTTAAAAAATTTAAAAGATAATTTTGTGATTATAATTTCACTGAAGAAGTTATTTGAAAGTTAGCATGTTTAATATCCATTCCTATCACTTATTTGGTTTAGTTATAAAATTTGTTTTACTATACATTGCAAACAAAACATTTGCTGAATTGTATTCAAAATCTGTAAAGTGTTTTTCTGTTGACTAACACAGGCATAATCACCTCTAATGTTTCCCATCTAATTTTGCATTACCGGCCATTGTAACATTTTGAACTCCAGATGACTAGCAACATATTCGAACTGACCATTGTCCAGAGAGAATGCCAAATTGCTAATTAATATTCATGAAGGACCATCTCATAATGAAGATGTAGACACATTTAAAACTCTATGGTCTCTTTGTTTTTTATATGTTGTAGTTACTTAGCAAAATTAAACTGAACATTTCTAATAGGGTTTGTAGTAATTATAATAAGGGACATTTATGTTTTTAAAGTAATGTTGTTTTTGTAACTTTAATGAGTCATACAAATGCCTTCAACTCATTTGTTCCAAGCCATTAGTTCTTCTGCATAACATAATAATAAACAAATGAAGCAAATTAGTTTTTAAAATACCTACGTTGACCAGTCAACTGGTAGTGAGTTGAATTGATTGAGCCATTTTTATAAAAAGATAATTTTCAAGTAATTTAACTTTATAAAGAATATAATTAATAGCTTTTATTTAATGCAACAAAATTAACGCTTTAGAGGGTTTTTTTTGTTTTTGTTTTTTTAAACAACCCTCACTTTTATTTATCAATGTGTAATAGATAACGTGTATAAATAATACTTGTTGCTTTCTTAAACAATTAAATATGCTCTCTGTTGTCTAGGCAATCTTCTAATTCTGTAACTAAAACAAGTAACACTAATTATTCTCTTTGTTGTTGTTAGAAGGGAAATGACATTAATGCTCCCCCCTCCCCAACAACAAACCCCACTTGAAATGGCCACATTAATGTCGATAGGAATTGTCCACAGAGCCAATTAACTTGATCCAACAATGACTCTAAACTGCAAGCTGTCACCGAACAGAATTAGAAGTTCTCTGACAATAATCCTGAAAGCGGTGTGTATGAATTGTGGTGGGGCCCCGCCTGGAAGTGGAATGGTGGGTCCCTGCTGTTGGTGTCAACACGTGTGTCTGTGAACGACATCGCTGCGTTGCAGCAACACTGCAGGCTTGCTGCTGCCTGAATTAACCGTTAGATTTGGAATATTGACTGCAATCTTTCTTTTGATGGCAACAGATGTTGCCAGAATTTGGCTGCGGCTGAAATGGGTTTCAGACTACCAGCAGCGACTGTTTGACTTGACACTTTGCTGTTAATGCAGATGCACAATTTGCATTCATCGATTGGCCGGTTCTGGTGCTATTGTCTAAACTGCACTCGTAATTTTATTTTTATTTTATTTTTTAAATATTGCTCAACTTGGAACTTTGCTGTACCTTTTATCCAGTTTTAATTATTAGAATTTGGTTATGTTAATTATAAGTGATTTTATGTGCATGAATAAGATAGAAACTATTTTTTAAAGTTTTATCTTCTATGCCTATATTCATAGTGTGGCAATAATTTATTTTAATTTTAGTTGCAGGTATTTAATAATGTTAATGTGTTAGTTGTGTTTTACATTATTTTATTGACATGGAAAAAAAAACCAATACCAAGATTTTTTTTAAAGTTTATTTGTGTTTGCTGCATTTGCTAAACTATTGAAAACACATCAATTGATTTTTATGTTTTAGTTTCAGATTATAATATTATATTTTGTTTAAACCTGCTCCAACATACACTGGGTTTTAAAAAAAATTCCCTGTCCATGAATTATTTCATTCTTACCAGTGCCGCCAAACTGGTATATCAAAGGCAAAGGTATGTAATGTCCTGTCTGTCAAAAACTATATAAAACCCCATTACTGCTAATTGGTAGGAGTAGCCATTATGGCAATTTGTTTTATTCTTCTTCACCAACAACAAAAAGGTTTGTTTTGTTTAATGACCCCACTAGAGCAAACTAATTAAGTAATCAGTGGCTATTGGATGTCAAACATTTAGTAAATCTGATGAATAGTCTTCAGAACAACCCCACTAGAGCAAACTGATTAAGTACTCAGTTGCTATTGGATGTCAAACATTTAGTAAATCTGATGAATAGTCTTCAGAACAATCCCACTACATTTTTCCATTTCATTCATTTCATTTCAACTTATTTTCGTGCTCATATCCAATTAAGGTTCAAGCACACTTTCCTGGGCACATACTTCAGGACAGTGGGTTAGTTGTTAATTGTTAGTGGTTAGTAACATAGAAGAGGGTGTAGTGGTCTTACACCTACCCACTGAGTTGTTAAAATTCGCTCTGGATGGGAGCTGGTACCAGGCTGCGAACCCTGTACCTATCGGCCATCGAGGCCGGTCACTTCCCCCCCCCCCCCATTGGTCATGGTCATAGGGTTTTACGTGCACATTCAGAACAAGCTGTTGTAGCGCTCGCCCATTGGCAACAAGGGTTCTTTTATATGCACTTTTCCACAGACAGGACAGAGCATAGAGAATATACCAGTTGTAGGACACTGATTGGAACAAGGAAATAGCCCAGTCAGATCAAGAAGGGGGGATTCTATCATCCTACACCAGTTCCACAGGTAAGGGCTCCACTGACTGAGCAGGATCGTGCCCTGGGGTGGGGGTGGGTGGGTGGGTGGGGGTATTATTAAACATACATTTGATTAGTCAAAGGGGTGGAGGAGGGGGGGGGGCACAGGAACTAGCTCATTTGGAAGAGTGCTCACCTGACAAGCATATCAAAGGCTGTGGTATATGTTGTCTTGTCTGTAGAAAAGTGCATATAAAAGATCCCTTGCTGCTAACTGAGAAATGTAGCAGGTTTCCTCCAAGACAAAGTCAAATATTCTCAAATATTTGACACCCAACAGCCTAAGTTTAACAATCCCTGCAGTTGCCCATGGCAATTAATCGGCCATACCATGAAGATTGCTGTGGAGCATTTCATTCTCTATGGCACCTTTTCCAGCCAATGCACCACGACTGGTACATAAAGGCTGTGGTATGTACTATCCTGTCTGTGGGATGGTACATATAAAAGATCCCTTGCTGCTAATTGAAAAGAGTAGCACATGAAGTGGCGACAGCAGGTTTCCTCTCTCAATATCTGTGTGGTCCTTAACCATATGTCTGATATCATATAACCATAAATAAAATGTGTCGAGTGTGTCATTAAATAAAACATTTCTATATTATGATTTTTGATTTCCACTGCATGTTTTTTGCTGTAGTCATTTTCTTAATTGCAGAGGTTGGTTTAATAAATCAATGTGTCTAGTGTGTCATCAAACATAACAAACTTAAACTCCTTTTTTTTTTCTTTTTTTTTTAATCTGTGTGCTGGGGTGTCCTGTAAGAAACATGTCTTTCCTTGAGCCCAGTTGCAGTCTTCAGATAGACTTAGATTAAACCAGATCAGGAGTCGGTGTCACAGTGTGTTTTCTTTAATCTGCCGAGGCCTCACATTTCTTTGTACTTCATGACCAGGACATTCACTCAACGCTTTCACAGAATTTCCTTTTTTATACGAAATAAATTCTATTATAAGAACCAGCAGCCAGCCCACTTAAGAACAAAGACTATTTAATGTATTTCAAGTTGGTTAATTGTTAAATTACTGAGCAAGGAAATGGTTATATTGTTGTATCTTTGAATATTGTGGTGGGGCATTTTGGGTTGTTTTTTCCAAGGCTTAACATCATTATAACAATAATTGAAAGATGTCAATTAAGGATCTGGGCCCCGTTCCACGAAGCAATCTTAGTCCTAAGATTACCTTAGGCGCTTAGCTACCCTATGCACTTAAGTTGATCTTAGGGCTAAGATCGCTTCGTGAAATGGGGCCCTGGAAAATGTATCGGTACATCATGAAAACTGCTCCATAAGCCCCAGGGACATATCCCATTGCCCATGCTCCGAGCAGGTCATTTAGAGGGAGTGGCAGGAGGAACTTGAATGAAAGCTTTATTTTGATCAGTGCTTATAATATTTCATTATTAAAAATACCAAAGCACCATAATGCCTATCATTAGATTTCTAAAATATTGAAATTACAGAAAGGTTTATTTCATCCTGCAGTCAACCACCAACAACTCTTTGGCCAAATTTGATCTTCCACATAGCTTCACTGGTATTGATTTTTAAAAACATTTATGGTTTAGTCAGGCCATCTTCAACACAGTGTTCAAAAATAGCTTTCAAAAACTTGAAATAAATTCAGACTGTATTGGTATTTTGCCAAATATGAATACCTAATAGTGTTTATCAAAACATTTTTTCAGTCAAACCTTTTAATTTAAAAAAAACAAAATTCTATCTGATTTAGAAACAAGATATGGAATCTTTTCTGTTAATACACAAACAACAATCTGTTATTTTTTTTTTAGTTTTTCTCTTCGAAAGCCTCTTAACTAAAATACATACATATACATGTATATATATCTTATTCTACGAGAATATAAGAAGAAATAATGTTATCAAAAAGAAAATTAAATTAAATTAAATTAAATAAATATGTTATCAGAAGAAAAACATATTTCCTAACCTTAACTTATTTTAAAAATTGCACAAACATGCTATCGGAATGTAAAAAAGTTTCTCTGCGTACCTGTACATTATTAAAACTGTTTAATGCTGGAGAAACTATTCTTTATTGTGATCTAAATGACACGTGTAAGTAGGTAAAGGCTCTTAGAGGTGAGCAATAAAAAAAAATTAAGTATTTGCTGTGACCGTGTGGAATACAAGAAATAGGTAGCAGGTAGAAACATCCCTCAAGACGTATTCCCTTTGTATAATATAATGGTTCCCTAGATTAATGCTTCAGGCTGCTGGCCACTGAAAAACTGCTTTTGTTGTGAATGAGCTCGCTGGAGCGGAACTGCCCCAAGTCTGAGTTCCACCTGATTCCCAGTGGCTTGCACTTTCATACTGAGATGTTTATTACACGAATACACCACAAGTAAAGAAATGTGTGCAGTCACCTCTGGAGTAATGATTCATCAAATGGTATTTGGCTTTTTTTTGTGTGTGTGTGTGTGTGTGTGTGTGTACAGCACGATTTGATAGCAAAGTTTTGGATAAAAGTGGTTCATTCATGTGAGATGTGGTTTAGAAAGTGCTTGGTACTTGTGTTGGAATTTTTATAACTTTACAAAAATTTTCAGTAAAATTATTTTAGGTAAAATCTACAAAGTTTTCAAAAAGTTACTTTTGTTTATTTAGTATGGAATATTTGTAAAGAGATTTTTTTTATTATGAAAGAAACTTTGTTTGGTGCATATACAATGTATTTGTTTATGTAAATACCTGGATTTTTTTCTCGTAAATAAATTTATTTCTATATCACCAAAGAGTAATAGTTCAAAAATTTGCTAAGGCATATTAAAAAAAATATTTCTTCACTTATTAATGTATAAATTAAATTTTTAAAAATTGTGAAATAAATGAAATGTTTTTTTGCTGTTGGAACCAACTACAGATTGGTCTGTTATTATTGGCACAAAATGCAACTGGAGCAGTGTAAAGGTGTTTAATTAAATAACTTGCAAGCAGAACTACTTAAGGTTTACATACACAAACTAAAGTTTCATAAATGATATTGAAATGACCTATTCATTCCAAAAGAATCGGTAAGCTTCAGTTTGATTTGAGCGTTTAGGTTTGTGCTTCAGTTTGCTAAGAGTATCTACAGGTTCCATTACACCAAATCAGTTCCCATTACCAGCAATGTAAATATTTTCTAATAAAACTGATATAAGCTGTGTATCAACGCACCCAAGCGATATATAATATAACATGTGCAAACTGACCTTTTTATCTGCCTGCAAGAACACTGGGTGTCAGATGGCATTTAAGAGTTTAAAGATTTTTTTTCTGTCTCAGAAACTTTTGCTCTTTTGTAGTTGTATCCAATACTGGTTTTATCTCCTAGTGTACATTGCATAACAACTGTACACCACATAAATGTGTATTTGTAGGAAATAGATAACAGTATTTGCACAAATAAATTTACTGCACTGTGACACTGTCAGCTCCTACTAGGACCCATAACTCCATGATTTGGGACAAGGTAACCAATATTTGAATGAACTGGGCAGAATCGTTTATCAACTGAAGGACCACTTCAAATAGCCTAATAATACTGACAGCATATAAACCTACAACCACTCAAATTACTTGCAATAGCAGCTTGGTAGTAACATATAACTCGGACTATTACAGGAGCATTTCCTACCATCAGTTTGTAAATATTTTAGTCAATAAATCCAATATCAACCCTTGCAATTAAGAGAATGTCTACTGCAAAAAATATGTCATGAAAAAACCCCAATTGAATATAGTTCACTTAAAAAAAGTGTTATGGAGAATTTTAAAAAATATCCCGGGCAATCTCCACTGCATTGCCAGTTGCCATGTGCAATTGTAGAAGTTATATATTATAATAATATGTAATAATAATTTTTTTAATACTTTAATTCTAACATAATCGGGGTTTCTGCAAGAGGATAGGCCTACAAAGGGTAAAATTACATACCAAAATATCTTGGAAATTAATGGATATATATTTTTTAATTTTTTGAAAGATGATAGTAAGAGAAGTGCTGTTAAAATTTTGTCACGGTACATGAAATCTGGTGTCCAATTTTGAAAAATTTCAACCCATAACCACCTAGTAGGGGCACTTATGTTCTGTTTTGTTTTTATTATGTACCCTCAAATTATTTTCTGGCAGAAACCCTGATAATAAATTCTTAGTATTGTTAAAAGTTGTAAGACATTTTACTAAAATTACTTTTTCAGGGTTTGACAAATCCACTGGCCTTTGGTCCTAGCTAGTGAAAATATGGTCTGGGTTAGTGGAAATATTCTCCTGTATAACTGTATATTAGGGCACTAGCCAAAGCTTCTGTGAGAGCTAGTGACTTTCTCAAACAGTTGTCAAACACTGCATTCCTTTTCTATCCATAATTGAGTCTGTTTTTTGTAGTTGGAAAAAAAAGAAAAAAAAAAGAGGAAAGCGGTGAACATTTTGTTGAGTATCTCATCGTTATTCGCTACGCAAGTTTCAGAGATCGCTAAACAATTTAAAAACATTAAAGGTGCATACCTAGTTTTAACCCATAAAACATGGACGCTAAGTTTAATTAATTTGCAAACCTGTAACTCATTTGAATAAAGTTACAATATAGTGAAAGAATAGTCTGTGACGTTAAAAACAGGAAATATCCTTTAAAAAAAAGACTAGAACTCGAATCAATAAACCGCTACTTCTCAGACGCATGTGCATTTTTAAAAATATGAAAAAATGCTATTTTTGGTACTACAAACACCAGAATGACCAGAAACACTTCAGTTCTATGGAAATGGATAATCTAAAGAATAAAATATAAGTAATGTTTGATTTCAGTGATCATAAATGGCTCTGATAGTGAAAAAATATGTCGTAGTGTTTAAAAACTAGGCTCTGTCCCTTTAAACAGTAGTTGCTAATCAATTTTCAACTGACTAAAAATATCGCTAACCAAGATTTTGAAAACCATTTGTTTCCTAGAAAGCACATTGTTCAATCAGTGGCTTCTATGTTTAACATGGTCTGGAAAATGAAAAAGGAAACAGGTTGTGACATCATTCTCCTTCCGGGTTTAGTGGGTCATTTGTGTGGTCTTTATAAACAGGTTTGGCTTATAAATATTAGAATATTTCCTTTGCTAATACTTTAGTAATAGAAGACCACATGTTTAATAAACCATATATGGTGCAGGGTTCTTTTGAAAGCTCACAGCAGGTGATCATAAGAATATAGCAAGTACAATATACATAAAATATGCAGTTATTTGCCAAAGTCGGATAAGATCTCGCTGAATAATTGATGGTTATTGCGACATACTTACATATTGATAACAGACCCCACAGATCAATTATTAAATGATCATAAATTGATTATAATTGTTTAGACTCCTTTAGTCATAATCATCATAACATAGCCCACCTTTAAATGTCTAGGTAGCCTGTGTATGAATAATATTCCTTTTAATATTAGTGATAAATGTTTGTTGGTTTTTTTTAATACAGTGAAACCTCTCCAAGCCGTACACTCATGGGACCAAGTAAAATATCTGGTTTTAAAGGGTATCCGGATTAGAGAGGTTGTCTTCTGAACTGATATTGAAAAAGAGATCATGAATAACGTTCAATTTTGAGGGAATTATGGTATACAGAGGGTCCAGTTTTAAGGGAATTACAGTATACAGAGGGTCCGGTTTTGAGGGAATTACAGTATACAGAAGATCCGGTTTTGAGGGGTCTCACTGTACATATAAAAATTATCTTGCTGACAACCATAAATATTTTCCAGATGAGGTTAGATGCCATATAATTATGATGAAATATACATACGGACATTTGACTTGAAACTTTACATATTAAAAGTAGTGTTTTATAATAGAAATATATTGCCAGATTTGCAAATTAAAAGCAAGTGTATTAATGAACTAAATGAATATATGCACATTTTCAATGATAAGAGCAGGCATGTGAACAGATCAAAAACAATTTTCAATCCGATTGATATCAGTAATTATGGTACTGAAAAAGCTCAAAACAAGAATAAATTATTCATAAAAAGGCATCATCATTTGGGGTTTCTTTTTAGGTGTTGGGGGAGGAGAGTTGTTACTAAACATAGTTTCAATCATGCCATACCTAATTGCACCAACTTAAACCCAAGTTTGTATAAAGCCAGTACATCCTTTCACAAGAGCAGTTACTATTATATCTGTCTAAAGAAGATTCCACCCAATGTGCAGAGCAAATACCTCCGGCAGCAGTTTGTGTTTAGAGGTTACCTGTGCGAATCTCCCAGTTAAAGAGAGAGATAATTGCTTTATTCAATGGCTCCGACTGAAAGACCTGCCGAACACTGGAATCCGGGTGGATACTGGTTTTTGGCGACGGCTCGTCGCTCGTGTTTGTTCAGGGTGCTGTGATCTGCGTCCTGGAACTGGAGGTATGGCGGTATTGCCGTCTGGCTTGATTAACAAAACTCCTCAACTACCTGCTGCTTTATGGCTGCCCGGCCCCGCACCAGTGTTTGGTTTGTGTGACAGGAACTGACCTCAATTTCGCAACTCATAGAGAGAGAGACAATTTAGTTTTCCTTCTGGTCCCCATGTGTGTCTGTTTTTGATGTTTCTGCTGATGTATTTCTATGACTGTCAGGTATATTTTGATTTTGGTTGACAGTTTCTAGTATTTCACAAAGCTAGATAGTAGATTAAAATATGACTGGAGGTAAATTACTTTCAGTATGTACAAATGGTGGTGTATACACTGTATCTACCAGAATTAAGGAATTCAAAATCTGTTGTACTGTCTTTTTTGTAGTGCAGAGCATCGTAACGCAGTGGCCTACTAGTGTTGAGGTGTTGAGTCATGGGATCAAATCTCCTGGGTGGACCTAGTATCTGATTGAGTTTTTTCCCCATTCCAACCAGAGTTCCAAAACTGGTATATTAAAGGCCATTGTATGTGCTTCCCTGCTTGTGAGAAAGTGCATATAAAAGATCCCTTATTGCTAATGGAAAAAATATAGGGGGTTTCCTCGAAGACTATTAGAATTATCAAATGTTTGACATCCAGTAGCCGATCGTTAATATATCAATGTGCTCTAGTGGTGTCATTAAACAAAATAAACGTTAAGAATCCAGGGTTTTTTTTTATGGCAGCATTGGTGTGATGTATACAAATGGAAATAGTTCATGGTGTATTGTTACTTTATTTAACAGGCACAGTGTTTTATGCTCTGTGATATGGTATAACATGGTATTTTGCTTATTGTACCAGTAATATGGTAAAACCTGATATATTGCTTACTGTACCAGTGACATGGCAAAATGGTGATATGTTGCTTACTATACCAGTGATATGGTAAAACCTAATATGTTGCTTACTGTACCAGTGATATGGTAAAACCCGATATGTTGCTTACTGTACCAGTGATATGGTAAAACCCGATATGTTGCTTACTGTACCAGTGATATGGTAAAACCCGATATGTTGCTTACTGTACCAGTGATATGGTAAAACCCGATATGTTGCTTACTGTACCAGTGATATGGGTAAAACCCGATATGTTGCTTACTGTACCAGTGATATGGGTAAAACCTAATATGTTGCTTACTGTACCAGTGATGGGTAAAACCTGATATGTTGCTTACTGTACCAGTGATATGGTAAAACCTGATATAGTGATTACTGGACCGGTGTAATATGATTGGTGTTGCGATATAGTGATTACTGGACCGGTGTATATGATTGGTCATTTAAAATGTTGCATATTTGATTGGTCATGTGATATGTTACTTACTGTACCAGTGTTTGTAATCTGTCATATATGTCACTTACTGTACTGTATAGTCTGTTAACTTATATGTGTACAATTCTTCCTGTACCAATACCTTCATTCTTTTAAATTGTATACACTGGTACTGGTGTAATATATAGTATGTTCCTTGCTTTTGCATTGCCTGTGATCCAACATGTAGTTTATAAGCATAGTCTTCCACTCATTCTCTGATAGTTTTTACCCATACCCAGTGTGGCATGTGCTGTCCTGTTTGTGGAAAAGTGGTTGTGAAAGATCCCTTGTTAATGGGAAAATATAGCACTTTGGTTTCATCTAAGACATTGTGTCAGAATTATCAAATGTTTGACATGCAATAGCCAGTGATTAATAAATTAATGTGCTCTAGTGGTGTTGTTAAACAAATCAAACTTTTTAACTTTGAACTAGTGTAATAAGTTTTGTTTTCAGAAACCACATGTATGGGATATTCAAATGGTAATGGTAACTCAGTCTTATATAGGCTATTTCCACCAGTATTTACATTTCCTAAAAATATTAAACAGTAAATTATTATTTTTAAATGTTTGTCATTGAATAATTTCAATAAAAATTTGTCAAGAAATGTTCTAACTTAAAAAATATAATAAAAAATAATAATTAAAAAATAAATTAAAACATAAAAATAAATAACAAAAAGTAGGTTTTGAGACCACTTCTTCAGAGAAGTTTACAAAATAGAAAGACAATCATCTAAGAAAGAAAGGAAGGAAATGTTGTATTGAACGACGCACTCAACACATTTTATTTACAGTTATATGGCGTCAGCTGAGTTAGGCCCCCCCCCCCCCCCCCCCCCCCCAAAAAAAATAATAATTCTGGTCTCTGGTTGTTTTTTTTCTTTTTCTTCTTTTTTTTTCAAATTGCCCACGTTATGACATTCATCATGTTTGTAGGAGTAACCCGTGGGTTGTACAAGGGTGTAACGTAGCCCAGTGGTAAAACGTTCACTTTATGCACCATCGGTCTAGGATCGATCCCTGTCGGTGGACCCATCGGGCTATTTCTCATTCCAGCCAGTGCTCCACAACTGGTGTAAGAAAGACTGTGGTATGTGTTATCCTGTCTGTGGGATGGTGCATATAAAAGATCCCTTGCTGCTAATCGAAAAGAGTAGCCCATGAAGTGGTTGTAACAGTTTTCCTCTCTCAATATCTGTGTGGTCCTTAACCATATGTCTGACATCATATAACCGTAAATAAACTGTGTTGAGTGCGTTGTTAAATAGACATTTCCTTCCTGTGGGTTGTACAGAACCCCCCGTACTACTGTTTAGGAATATATTTAGGGTACCAAGACAAAGGAGAGGACACCATGGCCATTGAGGGTGGACCAAGGCAGATCAGGATGACGTTAAAAAAAAAAAACACTCCTAAATATACCCACCTTTTTTTTCTTTTTTTTTAAACCCGATTCGTCTCATCAATTCTCGAACTTTGGTCTGCCCAGAGACCGACTTCTTTTTTTTTTTCCTTATATATCCTTTGTGTGGTGGCAGATTTCTTCTCTTGTCTAAACCAAGTTACACAATTTATAAGTTAGGCAACTAAGCTAGACTTTATTGTTGTTGTTTGTTTTTGTTTTTTCGCTGGGGTGTCCTTAAACATATATTCAGTCATTCATTTGTCCAACTTGCTGTGGGGGTCATTAAACAAATATTCCTTTTTTTTCCCTTTTGTTATCCATGTGAAATATGGTACACATTATACTGCGACTGGTTTGAGATTTACCTGCACTGTAAAGGTGTGCTGATTGCATTGTTACCTGCCCTCAGGTGTGCAGTGCAGTGCCTCTCAGAACTGTGCATTGTCCAATTACAGGTGGGCTTAATGAGATGGCAGGTATTGTCTGTGCTCAGGTACATGAATAAATAAACCAGTTCTCATCCTCGTCAAATTCCTCGCAGTTTGCTCGTGTGCAGGCAGAGTCGCAATGTGGGACAATATGTTTTGTCTGGCTCTTACGTAAGTTTGTCGTCATCGTATCTTGACATGTATACCTCTGTATAGGGCAGGACCTCAGATCTCAGCTTAGACTCGGGGGGGGGGGGGGGGGGGGGGGGGGGGGGGGGGGGGGGGGGACGTAGACCAGTGGTAAAAACGCTAAAAGCATTTATGATTGATTTCAGTCCATGGACCCATTGGGTTGTTTCTCATTTCAGTGACTGGTATATCAAAGGGAGTGGTTTGTGGGATGGTGCATTTAAAAGATTCTTTGTGCATTTAAAAGATCCTTGTGCATTTAAAAGATTCCTTGTTACTGATGGAAAAATGTAGTGGGTTTCCTCTCTAAAGACTGGGAAAAAAAATAATTCTTTTACATCTAATAGCCGATGATTAATAAATCAATCAATGTGCTCTAGTGGTGTCGTTAAACAAAAACAAACTTTTTCATCTTGGATTCGGACTGACCAGGACAGATATGCAGTAACATTAAATGGTGTGGACATAAAAACAACAACAGTTACTTTTTCTTACCAGTTATGTTGGAAATTCTTTAAATAAAAATATGAAGTGGAAACAAGCTTTTTGAGCTTATAAAGACAGCATCTCGCATTCCTTGAATAATTTTAAGTGAGAAGAAAGTTCATACCCAAATATTTTCTAATATGACACTGTTGTCAACAGTTTACCATTATAAAGTCACTTGTCATTTCTTCTTGGATTTGTATTGACTATTATGTTGTTGGGTTGGGGGGGGGGGGGGTGTTGTTTTTTTCTCCTGTTTTTGTTTGTTTGTTTGGGTTTTTTGGTTGGGGGGGTTTTGAGACTCTGAGAGGGTGGGGTGGGTTGGTATGTTTTGTTGTTTTGTTGTTATTGTTGTTGTTGTTTTATATCAGTATTGACTAACTTTAGCTCCATATTACAAAAATAAATATATTATTATTAAAAATATATATATATATATCTTTGCAAACATTGGTATTTGATTCCAAAGGGCTGAATCTTCGTATTATTAACATAAATCATGTTGAAACATAGACCGGAGTTCCGATTACATGCACTGTTTTGACTGGACTGATCGAGTGATTTGTTACCCGTTCATTGTAAAGTATACTAAATACTGTATTGTATGCTAAACATGTTTGCATACTGTGAGTAACAATGTAAAGTGTTGATAATCTTGGTAATGTATTCAAACTGATAGTATGATAGTCTGCGTGTAGTAATATAGTCTGCATTGGTTGGACTTTTCTTTGTCTAGACTTCAAACAGAAATAAATATCAACAAACAAGCTACATTGTAGCAAATAATAAAATTGCAATGGGTTTTTTTCTTAAAATCTTTTTTTTATTGAATTTAGTTTTTTGTTAGTGTTTATAATTTAGTTTTATTTATTTATTTATTTATTCATTTATTTATTTATTTATGTATTCCATATATACTTATTTATATCATTTAATTTCATACTATATTTATTTTAATTAATTTGATTCATATATATTGATACATACTTATTTAACTATGTTATATTTGATTCATTTTTTATTTTTAAAATTATAAAAGTTTATTATAGCCTTCCTAAAGTTGCATGATTTAATGAGTTGTCTTCAAATGAATAAACTTAAAATGCACATTATCTGTATAGTCATGTTGAGTCAGATAACAATTGCAGCGTCTTGAAATTAACAATTTTATTACACATAGTCTGTAAAGTCATGTTAGGTCAGAATATGATTGCAGCTTCTTAGTATTGTGTTCTGACTCTTGATATACATTAACATCAGTAAAAGGAATATGTTCAATGTAAGGTGGAGTCGAATCAGTCAATGAAAGGTGGGCTCAGAATTGTAATGGTTTCACGCCGGCCGGCTTTGTTGATGCTGCAAAAAAACCATCAACCTTTTTATTGACGGGTGTCACTGAAGATGTCAAAAGCTGTTATTATATAAATTTGAACAGATTTGTGTGTGTATATATGTGTGTGTGTGTGTGTGTGTGTGTGTTTCATATATATACATGTATTCCATAGGGGTTTTTTAAAAAAAGAAAAAACCAATTTGACATATATACTAGATATTATTACACATGTCGTTATCAGAAATTTTAATGTAAACACCACTGGATAAAAAAGATGTTTGATTAGTTTATTAATTTTGCTTTGGTAGACCCATTCTTGGAGGATTAATAAATCAAGTTGTTTTCTCTCACTGTTTATTCTGGTTGTCAAAATATTCATATTTTAATTAAACATCAAACAGCCAAAATTTAATGTGCTGAGGTGTCAAACATAATATTGCCCCCCCCCCCCCCCTCTCTCTCTCTCTCTCTCTCTCTCTCTCTGTTTCTGTCTCTGTCTCTGTCTGTCTCTGTCTCTCTGTGACCATCGTAGTTTAGTATGTGCTGAGGTGTCAAACATAATATTTTCATATCTCTCTCTCTCTGTCTCTGTCTCTCTCTCTCTCTCTCTCTCTCTCTCTCTCTCTCTCTCTCTCTCTCGCAGGCATGCATGCACGCATGCATACATATATATATATATATATATATATATACACACACACACATACACACACCACCGTACTTTAATGTATGCTGAGGCATTGGAACACAATGAAAATACAATCTTTCTCTTTGGGTTGTAGCCAGTACTGGGATATGCATTTGGTACTTCACCAACTAGTATACCACATGACCTGTGTGCCATCGAAACTGGTGATCACATGTCAAAGTAGTCTCCATAGTGCTTTGTATATTTAGCATCAGTCATCCGATTACTCTGCAGTCAAACTGCACAGGGTACTCAAAGTCCGTGAAGCCATCGTCAATTATGGCATATCGCAGCTTGCTCCCGTTTTCCCATGCCTTGTTCAGTCTTGCTTTTCGCTAACTGTAGATAATTGTCACCTCTCTTCCTAACTGTGATTGTCAGGAGATTGATATCGGCTCGGCTGTCTGCTGATAAAGCACTCCAAAATCAGAATGCCAGTTCAAAGTTCCTGGGTCAAATCAAGACAATATATTTTGTTATCATTGTTCTAGGCACATGTATAAATATATGTATGTAGATGGCTGGTGCGATCAGACATGCACTGTGTACGTGCGGTCTGCAAGATAATGGTAAATGTACGTAGTGCTTGTTTTGTTCATGGGAAAATGACCTTGAGTCCTGTATTCAGTGTAATAAACGTTGTTTAATAAATCAAGTAAAAAAATATGTCAAAGCGGAATGGAATATGAATATTATTTCAAAGACAGGAAACGGGGAATATTAACATTATTTAAAAAAATATAATTCCTTTAAAACAGTGATGCTTAAATTAGATACATGTCCTACAATCTGATTTTGGAATGGATTAGTGGAAAGAGCTGGCACAAGCTAACTATGAAGAAAAAAAAGGTTGTTTTGTTTAACAACCCCACTAGAGCACGTTGATTTATTAATAATCATCAGCTATTGGATGTCAAAGAAATGGTCAGTTTGACACAGTCATAGAAAGGAAACCAGTAACATTTTTTCATTAATAGCAAGGGTTTTTTAATATGCACCATCCCACAGACAGGATAGCACATACCATGACCTTTGATATACCAGTTATGGTGCACTGGCTGGAACGAGAAATAGTCCAGTTGGCCCACCGATGGGGATCGAATCTAGAGCTAATTATGAAGAAAACATTTTCATTTAAATATCAGTGTAAAAGAAAAGATATAGGAGAATCTAACCCGATGTAGGGGTGGATTGAGAGAGAACTACTAGGCACCACAACTGTGCACACAACTGTTCCTCCATCACATGCATGTTTAGTACCATAATACAACATTTCAGTAAATTATGACACTAGTTTTATATTTATATTCACGATTCTTAGTAGTTAAAATACATACAAAAGCATGAAAGTATTAAAGAAATTCTAAAAGACATTTCAATTTCTATCCGGTGCTTTTAACTTTTGTCCCATAGAATTAAGCAATTGCTATTTCTTATAGTAGGAGTTTTAAAGAAATGGCAAATAAATGACACATACATAATATGCATGCATACTCGCACGCGCATACACACACACACACACACTGACATATACACACGTGAACACACACACACAGATAGACACAAAAGCACTTGTAATCATACTTTAAGTTTTGTAATACTTTGTGTCTACTGTCCAGCCAATGCACCACGACTGGTATATCAAAGGCCGTGGTATGTGCTGTCCCATTTGTGGGGTGGTGTCTATAAAAGATCCCTTGGTGCTAATGGAAAAATGTAGCGGGTTTCCTCTAAAACAATATTTCAAAATTATCAATTGTTTGACATCCACTAGCTGATGATTGTTAACTCAATGTACTCAAGTGGTGTCGTTAAACAGCACAGACTTTAACTGTGTCTACAGGTTAAGTCTGCTGCACCCATTTAGGGCCTCTCAGAAAGGCTGCAACAGCCAACAGGAAATACCCCAAGGAATGCAATGCAATATAGATAAGTTACCTGGAGATAGGAATGGCTGATACCTGTTGGGCATTATTTAGGGAACATCCTAATCTGGTGTTTCTCTTTTAACGGCAAACATGGAACGGCCAATTTAAATAAAAATGTCTGGTTTTCATGTTAATGAAAATGACAGCTAAAATGTCAACAATTATTGATGATGAAATGTATGTTTTAATAAGATTTTTTTTGTTTTAATGTTTTGTTTTTGGAATTTTTTGTAGCTTATTGTAGCAATCACAAAGTGTATAAAATGACAGCATAAAAACAGTTTTATACTAAACTGGTGACTGTTGTATGTTAAAATATTCCCTTTTTCTGTTTTCTTCTCTGTGTTTGTCCTCAACATAATCCATATTTCATCATAATGTCATTGTTTGCATTTTATTGAAGGATAACATTGCATTGAGTAACATCATCCAATCAGAATCCAGTAAATTATGTAACTGCAAAAAGTTTATAATTATTTTACAATGTAACACAAAAACAGCAGTTTTTTATTTGTAAAGTTACAATCTTTATTGAGAATTGCTCTAGAATGGACCTGTAGATTGCTGATACTATGTGTATACTTGTAGATTTTACACTATTAAAGGAAGATTATTTGTTTAACCCCAATGCAATATACTGAAATTTAATAAAACTGTTGTTACTGTTTGAATTCCTAATTCTTTTTTGAAATACCTATACTTAATAATTTACAGCATTGATTGAGTGTGTGAAACCTACCTGATGCAGGCTGTTCATCAGTATCAATACCGGTACTTACAATTGTGGTATTCATGATCTGGGTGGTATTAAATATATGCTTTTTTCTATCAATTGTTTTATCAACATATAATTATGTTCCAGACAGAAATGTTTCATTGTTGCAGAATTTGAAAGTTAAAATATTTTATTGTGACAGAATTTTTTAACTTCAAATATATTATTGTGACAAGAAATAAAACTTAAAAGATTTTATTGTAACAGAATTTGAAACTTAAACTATTGTATTGTGACAAAAGTTGAAACTTAAAATATTGTATTGTAACAGTTTGAAATTTAAAACACTTTTTCAAAGAATTTGAAACTTAAAATATTTTATTGTAATAGAATTTGAAACTTAAATTATCTTACCATAATGTGACAGAATTTGAAACTTAAAATATCTTAATGTGACAAATTTGAAACTTAAATATCTTAATGTGACAGAATTTGAAACTTAAAAAAATATTTTAATTGTGACAGAATTTGAAACTTTAACCAAACAATGTTGTATTGTGGCACAATTTGTAACTTCAACCAAAAGAGAAAAAAAATCCAGCTGTTGAGCGAGCAGCTGATAAAAATTGCTGGTCTTTGTTTAAAGCGTAAAGTTGTGGACGATTAGCGCAATGAGGTAAGTTAATCTGGAGAAGTGCTAGCACGTGGTGGATACTTGATTGTAAAACGCCTGTTGGATTTCAAATCACGTAGCCAGAGCTCCAGTTCCACGCAATTCTACTTTGAGATGCGTACAATGTCCTCGTTCCTTGTCACCGATAGGTGTTGAACTTTTACCATCGGCAGACAAAGAGCCTGCTGGCTTTAGCGACATTCTATTCCATTTACCTGTTGAGCGGAGGGGCCCACTTTGGGTGACACCAGGTAGAGTGGCAGAATAGGACACTGCATTGTAATGCGATAACTGTGGTATGTGCAGTGGGTTGTGGAATTTTTCTCGTTTGTCTGCACTGGCTGATGTAATGATGCATTAATTATCTCCTATTCCTTGTGACTTTTAGTAATCTCTGCTTAAGTGGGTATTTATTACTAGGTATATGAATTGTCTAGTTACTTCTTTTAGCTATTACAGATTTATAGGGAGAGGTGCTGGTCTACCCATACTTATGACCATAAGTTATGCATGGAAAAAATAAATAAAACTCAAACAAAACCCCAAAACATTCTGGATATTTCTGTAGTTCCACAAACTTTTTTATTTTTTTCTGTCCCCGTTCTTTGATAAACAGTTTACAGTTATCCTGTACAATTTCAAGACCCGAAAAAGTTTTTCATTTTTTCTTTTTTGATTCAGATTAATTTTTTTTATACCTGGACATTACTTTTTATCCTATTACAAAAAACAATAAAACAAAACCATAAACAATAACCTAGAAGAGAGCCCAAAATTATTTGTTATTTAAAACATTACCGTTTTGTTCAACATGCTAGGACATCATGTTTGTAGCAAGGGTGGAACGTAGCCCAGTGGTAAAGCATTCGCTTGATGCGTGGTCGGTTTGAGATCAATCCCCGTCTGGGCCCATTAGGCTATTTCTCGCCCCAGCCAGTGCACCACAACTGGTATATCAAAGGCCATGGTATGTGTTATTCTGTCTGTGGGATGATGCATATAAAAGATCCCTTGCTGCTAATCGAAAAGAGTAGCCCATGAAGTGGCGACAGCGGGTTTCCTCTCTCTATATCTGTGTGGTCCTTAACCATATGTCCGATGCCATATAACCGTTATATAAAATAAAACATTTCCTTCCTTCATGTTTGTAGCATGCCCTAGATGGCTCGTGCCCCCTACCTCACATTCTCTTGGTACAAGCCTGTATCCGCATCTCATCTAGCCATTAGTATTGCCATTAAATAAATGTCAAAATGCTGACCATGACGTACACGTGCATCCAACTGTCTGTTCATGATGCTTTGTGGTCCAGAATAATTAATCGTGGATCTAAAAAAAAAAATATTATTATTCACAGAACCCGTGTTTACACTTGTATCCATCACAACCAGGGGGAAGAAGTGATGGATATTTTAACATATGAATGTATTATAATTGATATATTATTCTTACATTTATTACACAAAATTATCATATACTGCTAAATCAAAATCATTTATATGGATACTTTACACACACACACACACACACACACACACACACACACACACACACACACACACACACACACACACACACACACACACACACACACACACACACACACACACACACACACAGAGAGAGAGAGAGAGAGAATCTAAACTAATCTAGTTATGAGTAAATTAGTTAGATCTGATATTAGTAACACACACACACACCCCCCCCCCAACAAACAAATGCCTAAAAACAAAAACAAATGACAAACAAAACAAAAAACCCATCCCAATATTATACAAATATAAGCGATGTATTATGGCTGTACTCTATTTTGAGGAAGAGGCCTGTTTTTTAATTTTGCTATTTATGAATATTCTGAAGTGTCAATCCCTGTCAGTAAGCCCACTGGGCTATTTCTTGTTCCAGCCAGTGCACCACGGCTGGTATAAAACAAGTCGTGGTTTATTTTGAGGAAGAGGCCTGTTTTTTAATTTTGCTATTTATGAATAATCTGAAGTGTCAATCCCTGTCAGTAAGCCCACTGGGCTATTTCTTGTTCCAGCCAGTGCACCACGACTGGTATAAAACAAGTCATGGTTTATGTACTATACTGTCTATAAAATATCTCTTGCTGTAAGTTAAAAAGAGTAGCCAATGGAGTGGCGGCAGTGGGTTTCCTTTCTCATTATATATATATATATATATATATATATATGGTTATTAAATCATATGTCTGATGCCATATAACCATAATTTAACATGTGTTGAGTGTGTCATTAAATAAATTAAAAAAATTAATTATAAATAATGTACTTTTGAAATGACACTTTCTTGTTTTAATATTCTTTAATGCGCTGTCTCCTAAGCACACATCTCTGCAGTCTGGGCTGTCTGCCCTGAACACAAACAAAAGAATTTGTTTTGTTTAATGAATGAATGAATGTTTAACGACACCCCAGCACGAAAAATACATCGGCTATTGGGTGTCATTGTTTTGTTTAATGCCACAACTAAGCACATTGGTTCTTGTATGTTAATCATCTGCTATTGGGTGTCAAACATTTGTTAATTCGGACATGGTCTTAAAGGAAATCTGCTACATTTTTCATTAGCAGCAAGGGATTTTTTGCACATATGCACTTTCCCACAAACAAGACAGCACATACATCTGACTTTAGTGTACCAGTTGTGGGTCTCTGGTTGGGACAGGAAAAAACACATTCAGGGAATGGGTCTACTGAGGGGATTCGATCCTTTAACCCAAGCATCCTCAGGTAGGTGCTCTATTGACTGAGCTAGATCTCACCCCTCAGCTTTACAATAATTTAAATTTAAAACAAAAAATTATTGTACCAATGAGGCTGGTATTTAGATACACATATTTTCGTATTCATTGTCACAAGTGTTAATTGATTTGACTGGAAGATGGGGGAGTTATCCACCAGGTCAGCCGGAGTTATCCAGCTTACTCTGTGGGATGTCAACTAATTGCACCTCTTGCTATCACACTGTGATAAGCCCGTCCTATTGGATTACAGAGCCAAGCCTGCTGACAGAGATAACCCTATTACTAGAGTTTAATGCTACTGTGTCCAACTCTCAGGTTTATTGATAGCCTGACATCGGAAACTAAATAAACATCACTTACGCAACAGGTTTTATTGTACTCATTGGATCATATAATAGGTCTGAGAGAAAATATTTATATGTTTATTGTAGTAAAATTAATGTATTGAAGAAGAATGAAGTGAATATTGATACATGGTAAGATAAAACATAGGATTAAATCTAATTTGTGTCCACCTGTTCACAGGTATCCCCCAACAATGACATCTGATATGTAAAACTTATGTTATATTATAAATCTTTATATATGTAACTATAGTATTTGTACTGTGGGTGGGGGGGCAAGACGTAGCCCAGTTGCAAAGCGCTCGCTTGATGCGCAGTCGGTTTGGGATCAATTCCCATCAGTGGGCCCATTGAGCTATTTCTCGCTTCAGCCAGTGCACCACTACTTGTACATTAAAGGCCGTGGTATGTGCTATCCTGTCTATGGGATGGTGCATATAAAAGATCCCTTGCTGCTAATCGAAAAGAGTAGCCCATGAAGTGGCGACAGTGGGTTTCCTCTCTTAATATCTGTGTGGTCCTTTACCATATGTCTGATGCCATATAACCGTAAATAAAATGTGTTGAGTGCGTCGTTAAATAAAACATTTCCTTTTTTCTTTCCTTCTTGTAGTGTTGTATTTGCCAAGTCCAAAAATAGTTTTTAGCTCATAATTCCTGAATAAATATGTAATTGTTTAATATCAAGTACTTTGAGAGATCCATAGGGCTATGTCTTAATCCACCACAACTGGTTATTAAAGGCTGTGGTATGTGCTATCCTCTCTGTCGGATAGTGCATTTAAAAGATCCTTTGCTACTAATGGAAAAATGTAGCTCATGATTAATAAATCAATATGCTCTAATGTTGTTGTTAAATAAACAAACTTCAAATTATAACAACAATTTTTTTTAATTTTGTTGAAATGATTTAAAGCACATGCAAGTGATCTGAATATCTAGTCAAAGCAAACGAGTTGAGCCAATCAGGTCATTTGATAAGTGATATCTTCCTACTAGCAGCAGAATATCATTTTGCTTTATCCAGTCATTATATTCAGTCAATACAAACAGTGATTGCAGAATAAATACCCATAAAAAAGGGTAATTATTTATGATTCTGCAAGCATTCAAGCCTCTTGTAACCAGCATTGTATTGGCACTATGCTACTACAGCCTAAGTAATTTAATCATAACAACCTACACAGAACCTCTATAATGCCATTATAACACAACAAGCCAAGCTGGCTCTTGTATTGGAATAACATTCCATTCCATTGCCTTTTAGCTCAGTTGGTACAGCTCTTAGCTAAAGTACTTGGCTTGTAGGACTGAACCGAGCCCCCCCCCCCCCCAGCCCCCTTCCCCCCCCACACACCCAGCAGAGCCAGTGGGTTTTCCCCATCTCAAGCGGTGGCCCCACAAGTTGTCTGTGTTTATTTGATAGCGACACTAATGTTCATAAATTATTTGACTAGTCCCCAATTTATTCATTTGATTTAACATGAAGTGCATAAACCAGTCTAATGGTTGGTAGAGCACTCATTTCACCCATTTCAGGGCTAGCTCTGGATCAGCAGAAAATTTCGCCAAATTATACATTAAACTTCAAAAATTATAGAAACCCAGATATTTTCAAATAAAATATCAATTATTTCATGAAATTATTTTACCAAATCCAAATAAAATTCGCCAGTTGTTTTTGAATTTCGCAGTTGGCGAATTTGGCGAGTGCCAGAGCTGGCCCTGCATTCTCTGGTTTAATCCCCCCCCCACCCCACCCCACCCCACCCCCCATCTCAATCAATTCTCCACGATTTTTATATTATGTGCTATAATGTTTGTGGGAAAGTGCATATAAAAGATTACTTGCTGCTAATGAAAAAATGTAGCAGATTTTCAACTTTCCTCTAAGATTAAGTGTAAAAAAAAATTACCAAATGTTTGACATCCAACTGCAGATGATTAATTGATCAATGGTGGTGTCAATTAAACAAAATAAAGTAACTTTTTAAAACTTTAAATAAAATAAAAATCTTTGTCTTAAAACAATACAAAAACCTTCTTTTAATGGTGATGCCATATAACCGTAAATAAAATGTGTTGAGTGCGTCGTTAAATAAAGCATTTCCTCCTCCTTTTTTTAATGGCACTACAAAATAACCGCCTCATCTGTGCCTCTATAATGGAATTGGGAGCCCATCCCGAGCCCCGTGTAATGGCACTACAATGTGACAACCCAATTTGGGCCCCAGTAATGGCATTACACTCTACTTACCTGTTTGCCTTTGTTAAATGTTCCATTTTCTTGATGACTAAAGGTGGTCAGAGATGGGAGTACAGAACAGCTATTCTTGGTTTGTATACAACTTTAATTCTCCTGTTCGCCTCTCATTCTTCAAATTCTAAGTAAGTTCTAAGAGTGGGGGTAAATTATGTGTGAGAATTGGACGGCTATTTTCACTGCTTACCTGAGTGTGAATTGTTAGTGCCTGTTATTTGATGTTACAGGTGTATACAGAGTCAGGTGCTAACATACGTTTCAGAATGTGAAAGGTGGTTTTGGTTTTTTAAGTGAGGTTGTTTTGTAAACTTTTGTGTGTGCATGTGTGTGTATGTGCACTCTTTTTGTAATGGAGGTATGTTTAGTTGAAATATCATAGGGAGTTATTTCAAAGAAAAGCTATTAAAGTTATTACTTGTGAAATGTTGCCTCTGTATCATTTAAAGTGACTACCCGTTTTGCTATAACTAGCAAGCTTATTTTTCAATTGATCTTTTTCATACAGAAAGCATTTGGTTTTTTTGCAAGTGTGTATTTCAAGATAAATTTTTTTTAATAAAATAAAAAATTGTTGATACAGATATCATTATATAACAACCGGCCTCGGTGGCGTCGTGGCAGGCCATCGGTCTACAGGCTGGTAGATACTGGGTTCGGGTCCCAGTCGAGGCATGGGATCTTTAATCCAGATACCGACTCCAAACCCTGAGTGAGTGCTTCGCAAGGCTCAATGGGTAGGTGTAAACCACTTGCACCGACCAGTGATCCATAACTGGTTCAACAAAGGCCATGGTTTGCGCTATCCTGCCTGCACCGACCAGTGATCCATAACTGGTTCAACAAAGGCCATGGTTTGCGCTATCCTGCCTGTGGGAAGCGCAAATAAAAGATCCCTTGCTGCTAATAGGAAGAGTAGCCCATGTAGTGGCGACAGCGGGTTTCCTCTAAAAATCTGTGTGGTCCTTAACCATGTCTGACGCCATATAACCGTAAATAAAATGTGTTGAGTGTGTCGTTAAATAAAACACTTCTTTCTTTCATTATATAACAATAAAGTATTTAAAACCACATTAAATGTAACGAAATTAAATAAAATATAAATGTTTATAAATATATGACACCCTACCATACTGAGTTAATCAGAAATTTATTAGGTGTTTTAAAATATAGTAACAGCTATACACTTCGTTGCGAAAAAAAGTTTTATATATGCTAAAGGAAAATATATCAACAAATCTTGGTAGATTTGTGTCATACTTAAGAAAAGAAAAAGATGAGTGGAGAGATAGAAGGGGGTCGGGTCTGGTGAAGAAAGAAGGGGAGATAGAAAGAGGGATGTATGGAAAGGGGGTATGTAAACATGAAGAAGAGTGACATAGGGACACCACAGTCAACCATGTAAACATATGAAGAAGAGTGACATAGGGACACCACAGTCAACCATGTAAACATATGAAGAAGAGTAATATAGGGACACCACCGTCAACCATGTAAACATATGAAGAAGAGTAATATAGGGACACCACCGTCAACCATGTAAACATATGAAGAAGAGTAATGTAGGGACACCACTGTCAACCATGTAAACATGAAGAACGAGTAATGTGGACACCACTGTAAACATATGAAGAAGAGTAATGTAGGGACACCACAGTCAACCATGTAAACATATGAAGAAGAGTAATATAGGGACACCACCGTCAACCATGTAAACATATGAAGAAGAGTAATGTAGGGACACCACCGTCAACCATGTAAACATGAAGAACGAGTAATGTGGACACCACTGTAAACATATGAAGAAGAGTAATGTAGGGACACCACAGTCAACCATGTAAACATATGAAGAAGAGTAACATAGGGACACCACAGTCAACCATTTAAACATATGAAGAAAGTGATGTAGGGACACCACCGTCCACCATGTAAACATGAAGAACGAGTAATGTGGACACCACTGTAAACATATGAAGAAGAGTAATGTAGGGACACCACAGTCAACCATGTAAACATATGAAGAAGAGTAATGTAGGGACACCACAGTCAACCATGTAAACATATGAAGAAGAGTAACATAGGGACACCACAGTCAACCATTTAAACATATGAAGAAAGTGATGTAGGGACACCACCGTCAACCATGTAAACATATGAAGAAGAGTAATGTAGGGACACCACAGTCAACCATTTAAACATGAAGAAAGTGATGTAGGGACACCACCGATAACTATGTAAACATATGAAGAAGAGTGATGTAGGGACACCACAGTCAACCATGTAAACATATGAAGAAGAGTGATGTAGGGACACCACCATCAACCATGTAAACATATGAAGAAGAGTGATGTAGGGACACCACCGTCAACCATGTAAAGATATGAAGAAGAGTGACGTAGGGACACCACCGTCAACCATGTAAACATGAAGAAGAGTGATGTAGAGACACTACCTTCAACCATGTAAACATGAAGAAGAGTGACATAGGGACACCACAGTCAACCATGTAAACATATGAAGAAGAGTAATGTAGGGACACCACCGTCAACCATGTAAACATATGAAGAAGAGTGACATAGGGACACCACCGTCAACCATGTAAACATATGAAGAAGAGTGACATAGGGACACCACTGTCAACCATGTAAACATATGAAGAAGAGTAATGTAGGGACACCACCGTCAACCATGTAAACATATGAAGAAGAGTGACATAGGGACACCACCGTCAACCATGTAAACATATGAAGAAGAGTGACATAGGGACACCACTGTCAACCATGTAAACATATGAAGAAGAGTAATGTAGGGACACCACCGTCAACCATGTAAACATATGAAGAAGAGTGATGTAGAGACACTACCATCAACCATGTAAACGTGAAGAAGAGTAATGTAGGGACACCACTGTCAACTATGTAAACATATGAAGAAGAGTGACAGGGACACCACAGTCAACCATGTAAACATATGAAGAAAAGCATTCATTCATTCATTCATTCATTCTGTGCCAAAGATACCAAATACCATCCATCTTTGGACATTGATGGGGTGGTGCAAGGGACATGTTTTTTTAAATTAAATACCAGAACCACTTTATTTTGTTTAGTTAATTCAGTTAACATGTTGTGTTTGTCTTTTTTCATGGAGGAGTTGTGGTTTTGGGAGGAGGTAGTTTTTTTGGGTTTTTTTTTTTGGGGGGGGGGTTACAATTTTCATTAAATAATAATACTGTTTTATTATTTAATAAGTGAGTTACAAATGTACTTGGTTATCTGTCACATTGGTGTCATGGTGTGTATAAATAATTGTCATCCTTTCTTATACACAGAAGTGTTGTGAAATCAGCTGGGTTTTTTATTGTGTGACGTTTCTAAGAGTTTCTAACTGTGTTTGAAAATCAGTCTTTGTGTCACAAAGAGACAACAAAAACATAAAACAGAGAGATGGTCATTGTTTGTCTTTTCAAGTGTACGTAGAATAAAGCAACAATGGCATTTGTACTTGAGTGAAGACGAGCGGACATGATTTCCTGGTTTTTAAACGAGGAAGTCGGTTCTCTGTGAGTGCTCACTGAGTGAGAATCCTATTCTCTCAGGTTTATGGGCTTTCTTTCTCCAAAAAGACGTCACTCTTCCTGGAAAAACCTCTTCTGCAGTCCGGATTGTCTTAGTAGGTGGCATTTAACAGAAAGCTTTGCAAGTCAGAGGTCACTTAGTGGTAGTTTAGCAACACCATGCTGGTAGCTTAATTTTCAGACAAACAGACATACATTGTCAGAGTTCAAATGAATAAACATGAATTGTCAGAGTGCTGTGATGTTCAAACAAACAGTTGACATGTGAAAGAAAGGAAAGGAATGTTGGTTTTTGTTACACTCTAGTACTAGTTAAAAACTATGATTAATATAACTGAAACACATGGGGTAAAGGGCAGAAACTTGGTGATCCAGATAATCAGAGGAGAAACCCATCTCTACCACATGGGCTACTTTTAACATCATTTATATGCACTTTCCCATTGACTGAATATTAGCTGTATCTCCCTAGCCATGTAACTGCTGGTTGAAATGGATGGGAGAGGTGATCAAGTTGATGACTGGAAATTGGAACTGTTAAGAAACCCACATTGTTGTCCAAAGTAATAAAGATAGATGAATTGTGAGAGTACTTGAAATATTAACACTGCTTAATTATTAGCTTTTCTTTTATAACAGCATACCTTTGCCAATAAACATTATTCAAGTTGAGTGTCAACATTTTCAAGCTATTTTAGTTGTACTTTTATATTTGTGTCTTCTGTTTTATAAGATTGTTGATACATTATTATCTATTCCAGTGGTTAAAATGTAGGGGACATCAGTTTCTGACAGATTCAACAATAATGAGTCCATTAACATTGGAGATACTTAGGAAATCTTTTTCAAATTGAACCCTCTTCTTTTCTTTTTTTACATGACTCTAACAAACTTTAAAAATATTTCAAATGTAATTTAAAAATATTGTCCTTGAATTCTTGGAAAAATTAATTTGTTTATGTTTACAAATTCATGAGTAAAAGTAAAAAACAAAAGAAAAACCCACCCACAAAATTTCAGACAAGAGTTAATTAGGAGATGTTTAACCTTTAGACTACTGGATTAATTTTTAACAAAAACCACGCTGAGTGGGTACAAGTTTATAATTTTTACTCACATATATTCACTTAAATGTTTTATAAAAACATGAAATAAAGTTCATATATTAATCGGCAAGTATTATTTTCGTGTCTTTTTTTGTAATTTTTATTATTTTAGATCGGCTAATGGTGATTAAAATTAGGCAAAAAATCGAAAAAGTTGCGTTTACTTACGGGCATTTGTGGCCAGCTGTCCAGTATTTATGTCCATTATTCCCGATAACAGTGGTTTTCTGACCAGAATTTTTTTTTAAACCCGAACTAAGATTCATATTGCAATATTTGGTCATTTTTGTTGTTGGTAAAACGATCAAATTTATTATCAAATTAGCTGTCACAATCAGCTATCTATCCCTGAAAATGATCGCGACGTGCCACCATTGTTGTCAAGCGAAAATACTTGCCGAAAACCACTTTTTGAACTCAAAATTTCAAGGTATTTTCAATTGAAAAAATCAAAACAAAAGCCACCATTTAAAAAAAAAAAAAAAATTCTTTAATTATATTTCCGTTTCCGGTGAGTGTCGTGTGCAAAACGGCGGGAAATATGAATTGGGGAATGCACTGTATACAGTGTACAGTATATCGACTGGCGTGACGTCGGGCAAGATATCTCGCCTGCAGTTGTCAGAAGGTTAAAAACAAAACAAAAATTAACAAGATTACAAATAATAAGTTTTGTTATTTCACTAGATCATTGAATGAGTAGAGCATATACTCCATTGAGTAATCATAAGTACAAAGTTTCAAGTTTGAATTGTAAACTGGAACTGAAACTTTAAAATCATTTATCTAAAAAAAAGAAGAAAGAAAGAAAAAAAAGAGGACAAATATGTCAGTTAGAAGCCCGTTATTTTCATGTCGGAAATTGTATTATTTGATATCTTAGTCTATTTCATTTATCTTGTTTGACTGATGACTCAGTGTGTTGTCTTGTTATGTTTTTCAGGAGGAAACTGTTTTCGAGAGCCCCTGGGCTGGAGCTGCTGACCAAGCCAAAGGATGTCAGCAGATGCCGACGGTGCAGTGACCTCTGATGGTGTGGATACTGGCGACGTACAGACGAAAGTAAAGGGACGCAACCGATTCTGCAAGCAGTGTAAATTCACCTGCACGGACTCCAAGGAGTTCCTTCACCACCAGATGACTGCCCATGGTGAGAACGAAGAAAAAGACAAGACCGAGAATGGTGTACAGCGACGGAACAGCGTGAAAAGTAGCAACATTCCAATAAAACCAAGATCTTCCAGAAGCAACTCTGAACATTCCACTGACGCTAACGAACATTCCACAATGATGTCTGAACAGGCAATAAATGATTACATGAATGGTGACAGCTCGTTCTCTGATGAGATGCTCAACGATGAGGAACAGGATGAAAGTGGACGGCTGATTATAGCGGAGGAAGGGGAGACCACTCCAGTGACCCCAACAAGGTGCGGGAACATTCAGAACAGAACGTATGTCTGTGGTGTGTGCGAATTTACATCCACAAGTGCCAAAACATTCCTTCATCATCAGAAAGACGACCACAAGCATGATTTCATCATCTATGAATGTGATATCTGCGAGTATGCAACCAAGTACAAGCAGAAGCTTCCACGTCACCGGAAACTGCACTTCTCTGGACAAGATGGACAGCTGTTGGCGATGGGACGAGATCTTGATGAACTTAGTATTACTCCTAATAGCAGCTTGACAGAGAAGGAGTTGAGAGAGATGGAAAACAGTGTTGTTGAGGATGAGGTGGAGGATGACATTGAGGATGAGGAGGAGGAGGAAGAGGAGATCATCACAGTTGAACCGGAGGCTCCTGAGGAAACAGCTGCTGCTGTTGCAGTCACCGTTCCGTCGGAGAAAAAGAAAAAAACTAGACAAGAAGTGGATCCAGCTAAATACTTTGAAGTTGTTGATGACTCTGGTATCAAGTTTGCCTGCTCGTGTTGTGGAAACATCTACAAGTGGAGAAAGTCGTTGAATAAACACTGGAAAGAGAAGCACAACAGTGAGGTTCCCGACAACAGCAAAAGACCGCCAGGCTTGATGTACCTTGTTAACTCGGGTAATCATACAATCTATGGGAGAAGACGTATCTACAGTAACAGCATCCTGTCAAACTCTGGAATTAATGGACATTCACAGTCTTTGTCTTCACATTCACCCAATCAGTCGCGATCAGACACTCCATCCAGCGCCAGCATGAACAGAAACAGTCCCTTGGGTGGTCAAGATAACAGAGAATCATCTCCAGTTCAGACTCTAGTAATCCCTAACTACATTGGACCATTCATCACCAACACCAGTCATCCCGTGTATCCTACTGCAAGTTCAAAGCAAGATCGTCCTTCATCTGATCCAGCTGCAATGCAAAGTGGTGAAGCATCACGTTACAGATCAGCTGATACAAATATACAGAATGAGCCACTCGACTTCTCCGTGAAGAAGGAAGAGAACGAGACCTTGAACCCAGACTTCTTTAAAGTGAAGATGGAACCCATTTGGGATGGTGATGACGAGCAGGTGAAGAAAGGTTCTGCTGGTCGACCCGAGACGAAACCAGCTGTCCTGCAGTGTACCAAGTGTGGCTTTGTTGCAAAGACTTTGGTGGACTACAGCTCTCACATGACCCTCCACTTGAACAAGCGGGCATTCAAGTGTGCTGAATGCAAGGAGCACTTCAATGGGGTGGACGAACTTAACAAACACTTCCTCGACAGTCACGCTGACAAGATTAAAGAACACAAAGATGCCATACAAAAAATACCCCATGGCTTGCAGCAGACTTATCATCTGTTGAAGATGCCTCTCAATACCATCACTGGGCTGAATGCTCAGGAGCTGATGTCGACAGAATCTAAACAACTTAAATGCAATATGTGTGATTTTGTCGCCAAATGGCCGGCTGAGCTTCAGAAGCATGCTGTATCTCATTCTGAAGAGCGACCTTTCATCTGCATGGTGTGTGGTTCCACCTACAAGTGGAAGTGGGATCTTGTGAAGCACTTTGAGAAGAGTCACCATTCACTTCCAAACCCTTACAAAAGACGAGAAACAGCTGCAAGTAACAAGACTAGCACCACTGCAGGTTACGATGGTGCACACGACATGCCATCATTGATACCATGCAGTTGGCCAGAGGAACCTGCAAAGAAACGACGCCGACTGTCTGATTCCGATATGCCTGATCTGGAGTCAAGACCTTTGGGGATGACTTCAAACAAGAGACTTTCACCTGATGATATTCCCACTTTGATCAGGGCTGAACAGAGATTCACCGAGTTTGAATCTGATAGGCCATCTTCAGTTCCAAATCGCTTCAACATGGTGGAATTGAATGATGAAAGAGATGAAAATGATCACCTAAGCCAAATCAAAATCACTAATGTCCATTCATTAGATGGTGCTGACGAAATGATCTTTAGGCATGATTTGAACAGCGAGGTAAAGCGGCCAATCACACAGGAAACTCAGAAGGCAGTCGCAGCAGCGGTTCGACAGCGTCTAAGCAATCAGTCGAACAAACAGTGTGATGAAAACCAGTATCAGAATTCAGATCCGAGCAACACAGATATACTGCTGCCGTACAAGTGTCCTCGGTGTGAATATAGGGCAAGGTGGCCATCGGAAATCACTCAGCACATGAAAAACCACTCTGATGAAAAGCCATATCATTGTCCTCGCTGCAACTACAAGAGCAAGTGGAAGTGGGATGTTGTCAAGCACATGAAGCGATGTGGAGGTGGGACAATCAAGGATGTCATTGACACAACAAAAACAAAGAAAATCGGTCCACCCAACGTTACAGTGCTACCAGAAGGAAATCTGCAGCAGCAAACGCCACAACCTGTTGCCTATCTCCTTAATTCAAACTTGACAGGATCTTCCACTGTCCTGGTTCCTGTCATAGCAAACACTGATAAAAACACACCAACATCTATCAGTTCCATGCCACCACTGCAGCAGCATAATCAACAGTTGCAGCAAGGGAAAACGTTACCTCCACCACCACCTCTGATACAGCCATTCAAACAAGGACAAACTAAGCAGCCAGTATTTCGTAGTTTAATCAATCAAGGCCTCTACCACTGTCTTGAATGTCCATTTGTTGGGCATAGTCCAGCCGAGCTGAAACGTCATTCTGTACTTCATTCCGAAGACAAACCGTTTTCCTGTAGAGTCTGTGGATACAGCTCCCGATGGAAGTGTGATTTGAAGAAACACATTCTGTCCTACAACCATTATGCAGGTTCCTCTGTTGACAAGAACAGCAATATCAACATTGAAGATGCTAATCTGATGGATGATGACCATGAGGAGATTCCAGAGAGGTCGTTCGTGAAGTGTGGCAAGTGTGCTTACATCGCCTACAGTCAGGAGATGCTGGACAGTCATCTGAAGACTCACGCCGAATCAAACTCTCCTGCCAAGTTCAAGTGCAAGCAGTGCAGTTTCCAGGGCAATGACTTGTCTTCTTTCCTTCAACACAGAGTGACACATTCTCAGTCTCACAACTTCCTACAGCAGAATGGAGAGATGAACAAGAGTGAAGATCTCGATGAAGCAAGATTGAAGCATCCTCGGAAACAAGTCAAGACGTTCCAATGCTCAAAGTGCAACTTTGTCTGCACCAAACGAGAAACTATGCAGATCCATGAAGGAGAACATCATGCTGAGCTTGTATATAAATGTTTCTACTGTGACATCAGCGTAAATGACAAAGATTCTCTTCTAGACCACATCGTACATCATTCAGAGTTCAACCCAGATGAGTGGGAAACTTTCTTCAAGGATGATAAGAAAGAATCTGAAGACGAAGCTGAAAATGATGGGATGCATAGACCAGGCAGCCAAGAATCCAGTGTCGTTGATCTTACCAGCTCAGAACAGGCATATTCCCAGTCAAACAGTCAGTCTGAAACTCAAAACTTCATGGCTAGTATTGGCTTTCCTCACCTCAGTCTTCCACCTTTGGTTCGTCAAGGCCAGCCAGGAGCATTTAGCACACCACAGAACATGAGGAACTCTCACGAGTCTGGGAAATACACCACACCAAACAGCATGCAGTATCAGAGAGGACAAATTGCTGGTCAGTCGGCATTCAGAAGCATCCAACCAGCACCATCATCACAAGCAGTGTCCTCCAGGAGGTACCAGTGTGAGTGGTGTGAGACAACATTTGCACATATCTCTACCATTTACCAACATGCTCAGAACATTCATCCCATTAACCTGCATGAACAAGAGGTTAGAGAGAGACTGAAACAGAGCCATGCTGCTTTACTCTCTTCTTCTAGTCCAACCACATCACAACCATCATCAGCATCCGTGACAACATACAGTGTTTTGCAGTCAAGCTTGCAGAGTCCAGCAACTTACCAGCCAGTTCAGACGGTTGCCAAGATGCCCATACCCAGTTATAAACAGGCCCTGCAGAACATGAGAGCCATGTCAGCTGAACGACCAATAGCTCCAGCTCCACGCAATCCACCTCCACCTTACAGCAGTTCTCCTGGTACCGCTCCAGAAAGCATTGCAAAAGCTAGAAAAACTATCAGTCCTCAGAAAAAATCACGATCTTTCCAGTGCACAAAGTGTCCTTTCACAGCTCCCAATGCTGTGACCTATCTACGACATATTGAACGTCATGGCAGCAACTGTAAACACACCTGCTGGTTCTGTGATTACAGCATCGACAGACTCAACCTTTTGTATCAGCACATGAAAGGAACCCACCCTGACCAGTGGAAGGGCTCTGGAACCACCACTGAAAATCCCATTGCAAAAGAAACCAATAAAAATAATGCAGAAGAATTGGGCAAACAACATGGTATTACAGCTACTGAAAACTCAAGTTTCAGTGGAGATTCCTTTGAAGAAATGAATAACAAAACTTCAGAAAATGATGACCAGAAACCTGTCCTGATCATGAAAGAGCAGACCACATGGCGCGGTGTCCCAATTCAGATCTGCAGCATTGATGGAAAGAAAAACTACAAATGTCCCAAATGTCATTACGTCAGCAGTAATGCTACAAACACTTCAAATCACGTTCGCCAGCATGGCTCCAACAGAAAGTACCAGTGCAAGAGCTGTGATTACAGCGTGGACAACTTGAAATTGATCTACCATCACATGCAAAGCGTGCATCCTCGCCAGCAGGCTTTCATTGAGGTGAACAAGAACATCGAAGTGGCACCAGTTGACCTGGAGATGGATGAAGATGCTGTCAAGGAGGATACTGGCAGGAAAGATGACTCTGGGACTCTGATGAATTGTCCTCGCTGTCCATTCAGAAACCAGTCCAGAGATATCTTCCAGAGACATCTGGAAATGCACAGCTACAATGGGAAGTATCGCTGTGAGCACTGTAGCTACAGTGTGGACAAGCTTCCTCTTCTTACGCAGCATGCCAAGGTGCATGACAACCAGAAAGGTATTGCCAAGACCATACCCGAAAAGGAACACTTCACCAGCTTGCTGAATTTGAAATCTGTTGATCGAAACGCCATCAGCAACAAAGTACAAACGGCTTCCTGTGTTGCCTCGAAGATGCTAACGATGCAAGCCAAGCAGGTTCTCGCTAGGTCTAAGCTCAATGGTAGAATCCGATACAAGTGTTCACGATGTCCATACCACACATTCTGCAAAAACAATCTGATCAAACATCGTAAACAGCACATTGTCAAGAGTCGATACAGATGTCAGAAGTGCAGTTACAGCGCAGCGCGGGAGTATCTCCTCCTACAGCATATCAGGTTCCACGATGATGAAATGAAACGCAGTAATCAGCCGAAGATCAAAAGCTTTCAAGATGTCATCATGGATCCGTTTGAGCCAATGGGCAAAACCTTTCAGTCATCGGACATGGTGGATAAAAATAGTCTGGAGATGAAACATGATGAACAAGAAGATATGGAAGACCAAGGGGAGGTAACTGATGTCGAAGGTAACAGTAATGATACCGATGGTGTGGAAGAAACCGTTGCTGAAGAGATGGATGTTGAAAGTGATCTAAATGATCATGATGGGAGCTTGATCCATGAAAAACAAATGAGGAACTATAAATGTCAAGAATGTCCATTCAGCAGTAACTCGTCATTCGAGTTCAACAAGCACAGGAAGCTTCACGGAGCTATGTACAGGTACAAGTGTGACTTCTGTTCGTATAGCTTAGAGAGACTCAATCTACTCACTCAGCATCGTAAACTTCACTGTGAAGAAGAAGGATTCGACCCCGAGCCTTCACCCTCAGTCCTCCTCAACAAGGAAGCCATCAATCTAGAAAACAGCTTAAATGAGTCCTTAACCGAGATGCAAGAAAAGGTTTCATCATCATCCAGCAGTGGTAGTGTCCTTGCAGAAAGTGATCTGGAGGATGGAATGCGTCATCTCTGCAAGTCTTGCCCGTATGGATCCAACTCTGTCAAGAGCTTCAGTGTTCACACACACATGCATGGCCTGAACAGAAAGTATATTTGCGACCACTGTGATTGGAGTGTTGATCGGCTGAATTTGCTGTACCAGCACAGAAAGGTACATGCAAAAGAAGAAGGTTTCGTGCCCAATTTTGACGAGATTAACTTCCTAAATCGAGAATATGCACTAGAAGCACCTAAAAAGTTCAAAGCTCAGATACAAGGCTTTGAGAAAGAACCACACAAGGAAGACCTCTCTGTGGAGATGCATTCAGCAGAACAACCATTACCTGATGTCAGACACCGCAGTGTGAAGAAAATCTACTCCTGCAAACTGTGTCCCTTCACCAGTAACAACAAAAACAGCTTTGCTTACCACAAGGTGCTGCACCGAATGAACGCCAGGTACACATGTTCTCAGTGTTCTTACAGCGTCGACCGCTTCAACCTGCTCAACCAGCACATGAGACTCCATGAGGAGGAAGCCACAAGTCCAGCCAAAACTGAACGCATGAAATGTCCCAAGTGTCCGTACCACAGTCCCAGCGTGTCGCTGTTGAACGCACACATCGCCATGCACGCGTCGGGCTGCCAGTACACCTGTTCCTTCTGTGACTTCAGCTCTGACCAGTACAGCGTTCTGCAGCAGCATGCAAAGATCCACGAGGAGAGACGGAATTCGGAGTCGCCTCCTATGAACAACACCAAATTTAAAGCTTTCGAAGGAGATGGCATGGAAGCGGTGACTCCTCAGCTGTACTTCAACTCTCCGGACGATCCTGATGACATGACCGGAAGTGATATTAGTGAAGAGAGTGAACTGAAGTGTGACCGATGTCCATTCAGCACACCATCAAAGAAAAAGCTTGAGGACCATGACTTCCAGCATGGACTTCATGACCGTCTGCTCTGTCCGTACTGCGACCTCAGCTGTTCGCGCGACTGGGACCTGCTGGATCATGTCCAGGTACATTTTCCTGGATCTCCCATCGACATGAATACCCTCAGGCAGATGATGGCTCAGCGCAAGAGAGAAAACAACAACAACATTTCACAAGATAAGCCACTTCGTTCTGTGACCAAAAGTAAGTTGGTGACTCAGCTAAAGATGGATTCTGCCGAGGAGAGCACCCCAGACTCGACAGTTCGAGAGATGCAGAAAGTCCTCGATGCTAGGTCTTGTGAAGCAGTCAGTGAGGTGAAAGCACCACAATGCACAAAGGTTTATGTCTGTCAGTATTGTGAGCGTGAGTTTGAGAACAAGGAGGGCATGCTCCAGCATGAAAAACTTCACTTGATTGGACATTGAAAGCTGTTAGTCATAACAAAGACTGTTTAGACATTAATAACTAAAAACTGAAAGCTGTTAATGGTGTGGAAGATTGCTTGAATGAACATTAATAAAGAATTGTTAAAAGCTGTTAGTGTTAGGAAGGAGAATAATATAACAATCTAGAAAAATCTTAAAGACTTGGTGAAGTATTTTTGTACAGCATGGAAGATTCTATATCTTTAACGTGAGTTCATCACTCTTTTTATACATTCAAGAAATATATGAACAGAATGTAGATAGTGTGAATGTTGGTAAAATGTAAATCTGGTATGTTGGACAGAATGAGACTCATTTTCCACTGGAATTTGATCTTCATCATTTTTATTCTATATTTCAAGGGACACTGGTGTTGTGACTTGTGCACTGTTACTGTATCATCGGACATTTTAGTATTGCTGTGACTGCTGAATTTGTCTGTCATTTGATTGTATTGTGCCAGATGATGATGAAAATGAGTGCTTTATGAATTGTACTGTATGCATGAACTGTAGGTGTTGTTGAAGAATGTTCTACCAACAGCCTTACTGGATAATAAGCTTGATGCTCCAGTACCCAGAGAGTCAATCTAAATGATGATATATTACAGGCTAAAGTGTCAATGGTTCTGTTGGTTTGTATGACTGAATGATGAATGTGCCATGGAGAAAATCCTGTTAATGATGAGTACATTGTTGATATGTGTTGATGTTTGAACAGTTTGATGAATGAACCTGATGAACCAGATGTTCTGGAACCAAGAAGAGCTTCAGCTGAATGACTATGCAGCATTCCATTGGACACTAGTGTTAACTGCTGGTCATTGAATGATGGTGTTTCCTCCTGGTTCTTGCAGTTCTTTGAATGATGATTTAGCCTGCTGGTAGTTCTTTGAATGATGGTATCGACTGCTGCTAGTTCTTAGATGATGGTGACTGCTGTTTGTTTAGTGTCCTATGGAGCCTCAAGTCCTTAAGGATTTTTCTGTATGACTATGCAACATTCCATGTAACCATTGTGATCTTTTGGCCTTAACACAAGTGCCATTAACCTCTACTGTAGAATATTTATAATGATAAAATGAGATGGGTTTTTGTTCTGCTTTTCATAACATATCTTATGCATATTTGTATATCTAAACTACCTTGAGAAATATATAAACAGTTGCTTTTATATATCTGATGCTCAAAAACCATTGTTTGAAATTTATTTATATAATGAATTCTGCCACACACAAAAAGAAGAAAAAATCAGATGTTTTATAAATCCATTGATATTTCCAAGTTGTAATATTTATTGAGATTAATAGAGCAAAAGTGAAATCACAATTAATCATATAATTATTTCCTTTTCTTTTTGGTTTTGTTATAAACCATGTAAAACCCAGGCTTCACAACCACTAGGTGTATAATTGTCCTTCAAACATTTAATTCAGTATTTTGCGTTACATATTGAAGAAAGTAAACATATTAATTGATGGATGTCTAATGAAAAATTACTGTTTGGTTCATGTTTTCAGTTGCGCTATAAAGTGATGTACCTTGATGATGAACACTGGTTTATTGATAAGATATAAGGCACCATGTGTAAAAACAAACACTTGTCTTATACAACTTGGTTTTTAAACCTGTATGTAAAGGACACTGTTTAGTTTTATTTACCACAAAGAGTTCCACTCATCGTGGACTCAAAACATTATGGTAACATAATAAGTCAAAGGTGGCTGATGTATCATACGATGAAACTGAAAACTGCTGTAAAGGGCTCCATGTATAAGAAACAAAAATCGTCCTGAAGAGCATTCAGATATATTTCTTCTGTAGACAAATTCATGTATTTTACATACAGTGAAACCTGTCAAAACAGAACCGTCTGTAAACCGGAATTCTCCCAAAACTGGATGTTTTTCATGGTCCGTTTTTTAAAATCAGTACAGAACTTGACCTCTCTAAACCGGATACCTCTAGAAACCAGACATTTAACTGGTGTCCGGTTTATAGGGGTTTCACTGTATATGCAAACCATTTGTTTATATAAAACCGCTTTTACAGCAAGTCCTTGTATGACCCCTATAATCAGATTTGAATTAGATGGTACATATAGTCCTAATGGATTAAGACGTCTGGATCTATTTGTAAACAAATTTGTGCAATTGATTACATGTCATGTTCATAAGAAATCATTTGTTTTTCAAACGTTTTGTTCATTGTGTAGTTTTGAGGTTTTTTAAAAACCATTTATTGATGTAGGAATATTAGTTCTAGTATGTTTTTACATCGGGTCCATTTGTACCATCACTGCCTTAATAACGTGCAATGCCGTATGGCTGTCATTTTAGAGATGATATCATGCGTAGAGTAATAAATCATTGAAAATGATTGTGTAATGATAAATAATAGGTCATCCATGATGATCATGTAGTGATAAAATTATTTAAGATGATTTTTGTTTTAATTTTTTTTTTTTTTTTGTAAATTCATTTTCTTTGACAAGTCAAAACATGCATTGGAAGATGATGTCCTGGATAATTTTGAAATTTTAAGTGCAAGAACAAATATTAATAATTAAAAACAAAGATGGTAAATCCGATTCTCAATGTTTTTCCAGGAATTGATCAAGCGTTTGGTAAGATGTTCTTTTAACAGTGGCTCAAGCCATGGGTAATAAATAATATCTAAATCCAACAACTGCAAGATTTACTCACCTTCACCAGTTGCTGACTGGAAATTAGAATCCATAATTATACATACTGATTATTATTTTTTGTTTTTTTAAATACTGATCATGATAGTACATTGGATGTGTTTAATATGGAGATGTTTTTTTCATTCCTTTGCTCTTAAGATATTAACCAGAGTATGTATTTTATTATATATAGGTTTTATATATATATATATATATATCCATGTATATTTTATGCAAAAATTAATATGCAGGCCAATCTCTATGAACTTGAGATCTCGAATGAATTATTCTGTATAACTGTGCTATCTTTTATGATCTGCTATTCTGTGATTTATCATTATCTGACACTTTCCTTAACTGTACAGAATATTTCATGCGAAATACTAAATATTTATTAGTGTTCCATGCGAAGTACTGAATATATATAATGATGTGTTCCATATGAGGTATTGAATATATGCCCCTAATACCACATTGGGTACTGAGTGTATGACATAATACCACATAAGGTACTGAATATACTATACTAAGGGTTTAAGCTGGACTCTAAAAGATGATTAGCATTTTGGTGAACATTGTAGACAAATTCAAGTTTCAGTCACAGTGACCAGAGAGCCAAAATGATGGTTAGATCTATATATGGCGTGTAATTTTACAGTTGGCTTTTTGGTGAATTAATAATGAAATACATTGGCCATATTGAACTTTAATTCACAATTTGGCAAATGACAGCTTAAACCCTGGATACTACGACATCAGGTACTTAATATAATATAATATGACAGAGTACCACATACGGTACTGAATACAATGCCATTTACATTCAGTAAACGTAACCATAAATAATGACTGTACTCTGTGAATACAAATCCAGATAAATTAACATTCCGTGCAGAAATCCTGAATATTTATTCAGTATCGACCATTTTATTGTTAATAATGAAACCCTGTCCCCAGGAAAGCCTTAAACCCTCACTGAACATCAGTGGTGTACCTAGGGTGTGGCAAGTATGGCACCATTTGAAGTGGGGCACCGCTGAACATCAGTGGTGTACCTAGGGTGTGGCAAGTATGGCACCATTTGAAGTGGGGCACCACTGAACATCAGTGGCATACCTAGGGTGTGGCAAGTATGGCACCATTTGAAGTGGGGCACCGCTGAACATCAGTGGCGTACCTAGGGTGTGGCAGGTATGGCACCATTTGAAGTGGGGCACCGCTGAACATCAGTGGCGTACCTAGGGTGTGGCAGGTATGGCACCATTTGAAGTGGGGCACCACTGAACATCAGTGGCGTACCTAGGGTGTGGCTGGTATGGCACCATTTGAAGTGGGGCACCACTGAACATCAGTGGCGTACCTAGGGTGTGGCAGGTATGGCACCATTTGAAGTGGGGCACCGCTGAACATCAGTGGCGTACCTAGGGTGTGGCAGGTATGGCACCATTTGAAGTGGGGCACCGCTGAACATCAGTGGCATACCTAGGGTGGCAGGTATGGCACCATTTGAAGTGGGGCACCACTGAACATCAGTGGCGTACCTAGGGTGTGGCTGGTATGGCACCATTTGAAGTGGGGCACCACTGAGCAGTTTCTATTCAAGTCGGACAAGCCATCCTCTGATAGTGAAAAAATAATTTTCTTCAGATGTATGGGGCGCAATTTCATTGCTTGTCATAGGTCATTATTTTCCGTATATACACCACTGTTGAACATTCCTTATAATATACTGTAGTCATTTTTTATCAAGTGCCTTCTTGATTGTTTTTCATTGAATTTAATTTGTTTTAATGAATGTTAAACATCGTAATATTAAAAGTCTTGGTATTTTCTGTGTCAACAAAAATGTCTAGTTAATGTTTTTAACAATATGTGCCTTCTCACCTTCACATGCCTTCCAGTTGAAGTTGTTCTGTAAGACGAACATTATGGTATTACGTGTTGTTACCGATGTGAGTACTTTCAACCATACAACTTGCCTTCTCTTTGAAAAACCGTTATGTTATTGGCTGCTGTTACTGAGGTGTATATTAACATCTACATTTCACTTTTCTATTCTTGAGGCCGTCTTCCATAGAAAGCTCTTTTAATGTGTCACATTTTTTGAATATTTTTACATTTGACATCAGGGCCCGTGCTCATAAAACTTAAAGTCCAGACTTTAACGTAATGCTATTTGAATGGCGTTGCCATGACACTAAAGTCTGGACTTTATTAAAGTCTAGACTTTAAGGTTTATAAGCACGGGGCCAGTTCAGGTTATGCAAAATAATTTTTTTTTAAATAATTTAAGAGCTAACAAATCTACATTGTTACCATTATGTGAATGTTTAAACTGTTGTACTATTGGATCAGTAATTTATCTATGCATTTTAAAAGAACAATTATGGCATTAAATTCATAGGATTGAATCTACAAATCCTGCTTTTCTTAAATGTATTGTAAATATATGTAAGACAGAATTGGACTTTGTAAATGTGGTCCTTAATGTTCTTAAAATACCCAAGTGAAAACAATTGATCGGTAAAACCATATAGTAGTAGGTCTAAATTTTAGTAACATTTAATAATTCACATTGTAGAAATACTTAGTTTTGCTTTTATTATCCACATGGTTCAACATAACCAAGTTAATAATAATCATATGAAGCACATGTGTAATAACAAGTGTAATGACGTAATTTTGGGAAGCAACGTCGCTACGTCATAACATGACGTTTTCTCCAGCCCTAGTTCAGACTGTGCATTTCAAATATGATATCATTTTGTCGTCTCCTTCTTGTTGTGGTTGAAACATTTTGAGACGGTCCTTGTTATTCATAAAAAAAATAACAATAATAATATGGATAATAAAGAAATTATTACACTTGAATGTGAGTCGTACTGATTTTACTAAACTCATGTCAGAATTTATGTATTGCTCTTGCTCTTGTTCGGGCAATACAAAGATCCTGACATTCATTTTGTAAAATCAGTACATCACACAAGCTCGTATAATAATCTATTTATAAACCTATACACATCCAGACAACCTGACAGTCAAAGGGGAGATAATCTACAATTGACCACGAACATGGATATTAGTAAAACAAATTCACTAAACAAAAACCTATTTATGATACTTTCTAATGTATAAGATTTCGTGTAAATTATGTAGCAGTGATTTATTTTTTGAAGGATTTGTAGTTTTGTCTACCTCATAATAACAAACAAATATAGTGTTCATTTATGGAAAGTGCCTTACCACCAGTATCTGAAATGTATAAAAACAGTAATTAAAAATTTCAGTGAATGTTGTTAGTCCATTTATCAGTTTCAAGAAAAAGAAAAGTTTGTTTAATTTTTTATAAATTAACCAAATGGTGTTTATTTTAGAGATTGTTAAATCTTGAATGTTCCTCTTGTTGAATTGTACATAGGAGTACTAAGGATATTTCTTAGTCAAAGGGGAGACAACTAAATGTGGGACTAGCTACAGTTGAAAGCTGTTTTGAGAAAGTATTAACATTCCGTGGCACTTGTTGAATCATGGATGTGCAGGTAGTTATTAGTTGGGGGTTTTTAATGTAAAATTTAGAAAAATGTTTCAAGTAGATACTTTTGTGTAAACTGTGTTATAAATTTAATATGTACCAATTCATTGCTGGGAATATTGTGTCAAATTGATTGCATGCAATAACAAAATACCAGGTGCAATTGTCTTTGAAAGAATTAAGGCATTCCATTTTATATATATCATTTTGTGATCTACTTTATTAACACCTATGCAGTTAAAAATAACCTAAATATTTATGCAGTTTCAGGGCTTCCAAGCAGATTGTTTTTAATGTTAGTTATGAGAATTATTATTAAAAATATATGATACGGCTTACTATGTTTCTGCTTTGTTGGGTGCATTTAGCTTCATTTAAATTTTGATAAAAAAAGAAGTGAATATTAAATTAAAAACTGTTCCACAAGAAGTTGTCAAGTAGGCATACAACTATTTTAGAACTGTCAACATGGTTTAGTTTCAAATTTTCTAGACGTCAAGTTGGCTGAAATATGAAGTTTACTAGATATTCTACTTATTCTGATTAAAATATTTTAATAATGCAAATACTGTTTGTATCACCTTTGTGCCTTGAACCAACTGACTTCACATATTTCTTCTCAAAGCAGCCATTTGTTTATCTTTGTTTATACATCAGATATAACTTCAGACATAGGTAGTAAATATTGTTTACCATCACACCGCGATACTGAAATGAGTTTTTCTGTTTATACATCAGATATAACTTCAGACATAGGTAGTAAATATTGTTTACCATCACACCGCGATACTGAAATGAGTTTTTCTGTTTATACATCAGATATAACTTCAGACATAGGTAGTAAATATTGTTTACCATCACACCGCGATACTGAAATGAGTTTTTCTGTTTATACATCAGATTTAACTTCAGACATAGGTAGTAAATATTGTTTACCATCACACCGCGATACTGAAATGAGTTTTTCTGTTTATACATCAGATATAACTTCAGACATAGGTAGTAAATATTGTTTACCATCACACCGCGATACTGAAATGAGTTTTTCTGTGTAACGTTGTGACAATGCATGAGCTTTTTTTTCTTTTTTTAAATCCCAACTAGTATTATCATTTGCAAAATATTTATATCTTTATGATTATGATTTTACTTTTTCTTTTTTTTTAAGGGAAAAGTGTAAATCATTTAGTACTGAAATCCTGTTTGGGAAAAAAAAATCATTAAAGAAATCAAGAGTGACAGGCTTTTCTCATTGGATTTCATATTGTTGAACAAGTTTTATAGATCAAATTTTGAAATTTCATCATTCCATAATTTATTTCAATTCCATTTTATTTCCAGTTAAACAGGTGCACTCCAAGTGTACTTGGGATGTATGTTTTTTTAAAGAAATGAAACATTCCTTTTTCACTTTTTATTTCACATTTTTGTTTTTAAACTATTCTTTACATTCATATTGCGTATTTATGTGCTAGTGTTTGTATATATTAGTAGAATTCGTGGCACCAAATAAATTTGCTTTCCATTTTCTTTATTTCCAATTGTACAAAGGCTTTGTGGTATTTGGTGACGATCAAATTTGGTTGTTTATTTCATATTGTCAGTGGTTATTATTTTGTTTACTGATCAAACCAATGTTTCAATGCATTATACATGATTTTTTTCATCATAATAAACATTTAATGATGCCTCTCAAAAAGTGTTTATTATTTATTCTTGTATTTTGTAATGTAGGTTCTCCTTGCCTTGGTTTACTTCTTAGTTTGACAGAAATCCAGTTTGTTCATACCCATTTGAAAGAACTCAATGTGATAGACGACATCACATGGCAACATCCAGCAATTTATTGGAGACTGAGGGGGCAGGCTGTAGCCCAGTGGTAAAGTGCTCGCTCAGTGTGATAGACGACATCACGTGGCAACATCCAGCATTTATTGGAGACTGAGGGGGCAGGGTGTAGCCCAGTGGTAAAGTGCTCGCTCAGTGTGATAGACGACATCACGTGGCAACATCCAGCATTTATTGGAGACTGAGGGGGCAGGGTGTAGCCCAGTGGTAAAGTGCTCGCTCAGTGTGATAGACGACATCACATGGCAACATCCAGCATTTATTGGAGACTGAGGGGGCAGGGTGTAGCCCAGTGGTAAAGTGCTCGCTCAGTGTGATAGACGACATCACGTGGCAACATCCAGCATTTATTGGAGACTGAGGGGGCAGGGTGTAGCCCAGTGGTAAAGTGCTCGCTCAGTGTGCTTCGGTCTGGAATCGATCCCAGTCAGTGGGCCCATTGGGCTGTTTCTCGTTCCAACCAGTGCACCACGACTGGCGTAAAAAAGGCTGTGGTATGTACTACCCTCACTGTGGGATGGTGCATATAAAAGATCCCTTGCTGCTAATGGAAAAGAGTAGGCCATGAAGTGGCGACAGCGGGTTTCCTCGCTTAATATCTGTGTGGTCCTTAACCATATGTCTGATGCCATATAACCGTAAAAAAAATGTGTTGAGTGCATCATTAAATAAAACCATTTTCTTCCTTATTGGAGACTGATTATAAAGACATCTGAATGGTGGTGACCTACACCTCAAATCCAAACTGTCCACTGAAATTAACACTACAAGTACAGACACTGATGTCTACCAACACCTGAACATAGACAGAAACTAACAATCACCCCAGGTCAACAGAAATTGTTGGGGATGAGTACAATTTAAATTATGCTAGTCCTCCCTCTGGGCAAGTCATTCTGAGAAGATGTGTCACAGTGACCCAATTTTAAGATTCTGACTGTTGGGCTATTTTGCCAGGATGCACTACATACAAATGTAGTTAATGTGTGTTCCTTAATAGTTTGATAGAACACTCGTAGATGGGTTTTTTTTCCCCCAGGATGTCCTAATAGTAGAGGGACTAGTGATTAAACTTTGGGATTAGTAACTTTTCTAGGCTACTAGTCCCCCAGACCAGTGGAAATATTTCTTAGTTTCTACATTAGTCATGATGATTGTGCATTTGTAGGCCTGCTATATAAGCATCATCACTTTTAGCTGAACCAGGCTGTCGAGGACATAAGAAATATTCTACATTTGTATCCATTAGTCAACCCCGTCGGTCGGCCCATTGGGCTTTCTCGCTCCAGCCAGTGCACCATGACTGGTATATCAAAGGCCGTGGTATGTGTTATCCTGTCTATGGGATGGTGCATATAAAAGATCCCTTGCTGCTAATTGAAAAGAGTAGCCCATGAAGTGGCGACAGCAGGTTTCCACTCTCAATATGTGTGTGGTCCTTAACCATATGTCCGACGCAATTTGCTTTCTCTTGTTTGATAAGCTTTGTGACCAGGTATTCTCTAACTTAAGAGCCGTCGCAAAGCTTATCAAACAAGAAAGCAAGTTGCATATGAAGCTGATTAATACTGCAAACATTTGAATGGCAAATGCTGAGGTTCTGCCGAGCAGTATTCATCATTTAATCTAAGCAGGATAAAGCCGATATCTGAAGACTGTAATACATTATTTTATTTTCATCCTGCAACCACCATTTCTATTGACAGAATATGATGACGAATAAAGCAGTCATATCATGCTACTAGCAGGGTATGACTTTTGACGTCACATGCATAGCTTACATTACAAAATTGCTCATTTGACCTCTTAGGTCATTATACAATGTGGCTGAAATAACAGATATAATAGCTTTTCCCTTAATTTTTATGGTCTGCATGATAAAGATAACAACTATAGTGCTGTCGGAAATAGAATAAAAATGATTTTCGTCGATTATTTCTTACATATTAAACAGACATGTAAATATTTTGTAAATATATATACACCTGTTCAAAAGTTAAGCACCACCCAATTTTTCACAGACACGTTCACGCCATCTCGTATTACAAGAATACCAATACTATTTAACATTTTAAAAATGAATATCTTTTTGCAATAAATAATATCGGAAAAAAAACAACACTAATGATTATGCTATGGAGATACGTAATAATTTTATTAACCCTTGAACAAGTAACATGAAAATGAGCATTTGCCAAACAGCTTAAAACTATTGATCCACAGCTGATACAAATGACCTGATGGTCACAAAAGTCATCTGTAAATGTCAACCAACATCTCAACACGGTTTTGAGTCTGTCACTGGTTAGTATCGGGTATATCCACCCTGTGCCTGGATGACACGATTCGATGAATCCTCAAAAGCGGTATTCTCTGCCATTCCTCGTGAAGTGCCGGAGTCAATTCCATTAAATTCTGCAAAGGAGGATCCCTTTGTCTCACCATGTGCTGCAAAACATACCATATGTGCTCTATCGGGTTCAGGTCAGGCTCCTTGCAGGCCACAGTAGAGTTTCAATTGCATTCCGCTGCAGATAGTCGAGTACTGCTCTGGAACGATAAGGTCGGGCATTGTCATCCATAAAGACAGGGCTGCTTGCAAGTGCATGGCTGTCAAAATGAGGAACGACAACTCTGTCCAAGATGGTATCCTGGTATATCTGCCCATTGAGTGTTCCTGGTACAGTCACCATATCCAATTTACAGTCAAAGGAGATGCACGCCCAGACCATAACTGAACCTCCACCAAAGGGAACCTCTTCCAGAATGTTCCACTGGTCGTAGGCCGTGCCTCTGGATCTCCATACTCGAGTTCGACCGTCCGTTGTGTGGAGCAGGAACCGACTTTCATCTGACCAATGTACTCTTCTCCAGGTCCTTAGATTCCAGTGGGCTCTTGCGGCGCACCACCTCAGACGCTCTTGTTTGTGATGTTGAGTGAGTAGAGGACGTCTGACTGGTCTCCGAGCTCTCAACCCAGAAGCATTCAACCTCCTCCTCACAGTGGACGTGGACACTCTGTTGTGTGTTCTCCACTGACTTCTTAACACTCTACTGTTGGTCAATGCGGATCGTCTTGCAAGTCGTACTACGACTCGGTCTTCACGTGCATCAGTCTTCCTCGGTCGTCCAGATCTTGCCTTATCTTTAGCATCATGAGTTGGAGCGTATTTTTGAATCAAACGACTGATGACAGTGTGGTTAATGTTCATTTGTCTGCCAATCTCTCTGCATGACATACCCGTGTTATGCATACCAATAATCTGCCATTTTGTGGCAGCAGCCAACCTTCGTCTTGCCATAGTGTTTACAAACAAAGAGAACCGTTCAAATCGCCTAAATTGTTATGTTATGGTATAAGCCTCAAACTGCATTTCCGTAGCATGTCACTCCCTGCTTCTGTTTGTGCATGGCATGGATTTCACCTGACATGTATGCTGGTATGCATGTGCTTTTCACACTTGTAATACAACCGGTTAGCATAAACAAAAGGCATATGGCAGCCTGGTCATGTCAATATATTTTTTATTTACTATTGATGTGGGTGGTGCTTAACTTTTGCGCAGGTGTATATTTAATTATAGTCTACCTAATTTAGCATTTACTTGTTTTGGCTCTGACTGATGTACAAGGTGGTGTTTACTCTTGAAATTAAAAGAAATACGTCAGTAAACAGGTGATTTGTGAACTTTATTGGAACATACTATTACAAAGTTTGGTCAACATATGTCAATTTCATTGCTGTTACAATATGTGAGGGACCTTTCTGATTATGGTTTACCCCAATTCCTCTTCAAAACAAAATATTTGTAGACATTTATAAGTCACTTTTGAGCAAAACTGTGAAGAACCATTTTGAGTTTGTGATCTATTTTCTGGTATTAAAGGTGCTATCTCAAAGTTGCATAATGACAGCTATTGTAAATAATGTTTTTATTAAATTTTGCTTTAACATTTAAAGATTACACCTTTAACTATATGCTCATGATTATGATTATAGGAAATGATTTTATCTACTAGTAGAGGAGAATCTTTATCACAAACCGATGATCACATATAATTTCTAATATAGCACATTTAAGTGGTTGCAAGATTGTGTACATTTCTACTGTATTTATATTGAATTTATATTCACTAAATATGCTGGTCAAAATTAATAATTTATGCTGCAGTTCAAAATAATCAATTATCTTGCAGTTTTAAACTAAAAGTTTGTTTACGGAAAATGAAATTGACACATATCCATCAAAATGTGTTATAGTCTGTTCCAATAAAGGTCACAAATCACCTGTTTACTGACATCTTTATTTTAATTTCAAGAGTAAACATCACCTTGTACATCAATGAGAGTCCAAACAAGTAACTGCTAAATTAGGTAGAGTATCATTAAATAGGTATTTACTAAATATTTATTTGTCAGTTTAATATGAAAGAAATAATTGACGAAAATCATTTTTATTCTATTTCAGACACTACTTTAGCCAATGATGTCGGATATCTGCGTTATCCTGTTCAGGCTAAATGAGAAATTCCACTCGGCAGAGCCTCACAGAATTTCCCATTCTTACCGTCGCAAGATAAAGCAGATATCCGACGTCATTAACTAGTTATTCTCTATATCATGCAATCCTATGTAATTTGAAAAAAAGCCTTCATTACACACCAGTGTAAGATATTACTCATATCATAACAATTACTCGATATCTAACTAGTGTAATACTGGCATGTGCAGACTGGTGTGGTAGTTTTTTGTTGTTTTTTAATTTGAATGATGTTGATATTCGAATGATGTTGCTTTGTATCTTCCTGCAATAATATAAACTGGGTGCATGACGCACTCGTTTTCAGAACGCTAGAAAACTTTAAATGCAAAATTGTTGTTGAAAAAAAAAATAAGTGTTTTATTTAACGACGCACTCAACAGTTTATTTACGGTTATATGGCATCAGACGTATGGTTAAGGACCACACAGATTTTGAGAGGAAACCCACTGTCGCCACTACATGGGCTACTCTTCCGATTGGCAGCAAGGGATCTTTTATTTGCGCTTCCCACAGACAGGATAGCACAAACCATGGCCTTTGTTGAACCAGTTATGGATCACTGGTCGGTGCATTCCAAAATCAAACCAACCCAGTGGATAGAATGGATTTATCAGCCCTGTAAAGCAATCATTCCAAGAGAAGGGACTCAAACCAATGTTGCCTTGCAGGATGGCTCTAAGGGCCAAAGGCCAAGAGAGATAACTCTAAAAAAATCACAGCTGAAGTCGGAAAGGCCTAGCTGAAGTGGTGCGAAATAGAAATAGGGGGCTTACGCAACAACCTTTAAAAGGAACAAAAAGAAGAAGTGTCCCACAACTGGTATATCAAAGACAATGGTATGTGCTGTCCTGTGTGTGGGGGCAGTGTATATAAAATGAATGCCCCTTGCTGCTAATAGGGGAACGAGCTAGCATTTGATCAACTAAGTCAAAACAACCAAAACTTCCGGCTAACTGCTCCAAATTACATCCAAGAAATGATTATGCAAAATGTATACACACACATTAAATATAGGTCCCCATTTCATCACTGTTTACACATCATGAAACATGCACCAAGATGAAACCATCTAAACATGCAGGAATCCCCAAGCACTGTAAGTGTTCATATCTATAACTGCCATCAGTTTTCACCATGGATGAAACCATCTTTAGCAGCAGAAAGCTCACCTAGCACCATTTCAGGAGAGTGATCTTCAACTCCCCTTGACTTTACTCACTGCAATGACTGGCCATCGATACTGCTGCGACAGCTTGTACAAAATGTCTTCTTTTTAATGAACTTTATTTAGATAAATGTGTGGATTTGTGTTCATGTACCCATGCGAGTATCACTACATATAAAGGTTGTTTGTTGTTTTGATTAACCAAGTGGTGTCATTAAACAAAACAAACTTTAATTAATTTTGATTACCCACTTTCGGACGCCATACACCACCAAATTTGTTTGTCTAATATATACTTTGTCATCATAACAACACTGTTAAAGAGTTAAAAACTATTTATTTTTTGTCAAATATTATAACAGGGTTGAAAATTAACATGAAAACCATGGTCACCAGCAGAGCCAGTTGAAGACAAATTTTACTGGCCCTTCTCATATTCAACTAGCCCTCCAAATATCACATTGGAATTTAACTGTGCAGCCAAATTCAAAACTAGAATGTTCTTTGTTAATAACCATGTGCTAAACATATAATAGTTTGTTTGCGTCAAAAAGAAACCGATAATAAATACATTAATAAAGTTAAAGTTCATATAAAAACATATTATTAAGTTTTAAGCCAATACCAAATGAAAAAAAAAAAATGTGAAAAACAAATCCATTATAAATAAAACTATTTCTTTACAAATTACCATTAAATTATACATACTAAATTTCATTTTTAATATAAGGGTGAAGACAAAATGCTAGAACAGCCAAGATATGGAGCTTGACTTGCATTGTATCTGAAGTAAAATATAATTCAGTACAAATATAGTAAAGATTTTTAGTAAACTAATGAGAGTGGCAGTCCTCTTTGTGGCAATGTAAGAGGGATGGAATTTCTAGTAAAGGATTTCCTTGGGAGGTGTTGTCGTATAAACGAGGCACTAGATAGACATCCATGGAATCATCCACTATTTTGCCAAATGATCGTTCGATTGTGTCTGTGTGCGTGTGTGCGTGTGTTTGTTGGTCCATGCACACATGTGCGTTTAATTTGGATATTGTAAATGCTTCAGTAGTAGGCTACTAATAAAATAAATATCGAAGCAAAATAAACATGAAAAAAATCAAAACAAACATTTTACCAAAATATACGATGTACTTTTTTTCATCATATTACAAAGCATAAAAACGTACTCGTTTAGTACAGTAATCTTTGTACAGTTATGTTAACATGTAAATCTTAGTGTCATGTATAGATCTGTAGTTCACGCCAGCAAAGACACTGTTTTGTCACATTCGATTCAGTTTCAGTGTGTTTCATTTTTAACTGGCACCATACTCGCCAGACCCTAAAACTGATGGTCGCCCAACAGACTATTTTTATAAAATTCTTAGTCACCCTTACCCAATAAAGGTTGCCACGGGCGACCGGGCGACTTGTAATTTCCCCCCCCCGTTGTAACCATTGATAAATATTTGAGAAAGTCTCTAGCTAGTGTTCTGTTTATTTTATAGTAATGCAAATGATAATTTCCACTATCCTAGACCACAAATTCACTAGCCAGGACCAAAGGCAGACTAGTGGGTTTGTCTCACCCTGTTTTAACAAAACATTCCACAGAATGAACTAATTCTACGGAATTAACTGTATCTCCCCTACCATAAACTTATTTAGTGATGCTGATAGTTGCATCCATAGATGTTCTGGGGGAGGGACGTATCCCAGTGGTAAAGCGTTCACTCAATGCGCGGTCAGTCTGGGATCGATCATCATCGGTGGGCACATTAGGCTATTTCTCGTTCCAGCCAGTGCACCACAACTGGCATATGAAAGGCTGCGGTATGTACTACCCTGTCTGTGGGATGGTGCATATAAAAGATCCCTTGCTGCTAATTGAAAAAAGTAGCCCGTGAAGTGGCAACAGTGGGTTTCCTCTCTCAATATCTGTGTGGTCCTTAAGGGTGTATACTACCAAATCAAATCCCAGACGACAATAATAACATATGTGACTAAAACTCCTACCTGCAGCGTATCAATTGACATAAACGCCACGGATATAAATACTACCACCCATCACACTTAAAGTGAATCAGAAAAAATTGGGGGTCAAGCTGCTCATTTCTGAGATAACGGGTAGCGTCTATGACTACCCTAGTTCCGCACAAAATTCGAGTACTTTTTTTTTACAGGTACCCTATACATGTTTCAAGCACAAGGCTACTTGACACAGTGGTACTAGATGAAATAAAATTGCATTTTTGTTTTTACCCAGATGAAACTATTATTTATTACAAACAACACACTCACATTTATAACCAAACACAGGACTTGTGGTGTTCATTTCTCTATCAAAAGTTCGGTGTACCTTGAACTTTTACCCAGCCGGAAGTTATTTGGTTTAGTACTACCTTAACCGTATGTCAGACACCATATAACCGTAAATAAAATGTGTTGAGTGCATTGTTAAATAAAACATTTCATTCTTCCCTAGATGTTCCAAAAGAGTAGACCATGAAGTGGCGACAGTGGGTTTGCTCTCTCAATATGTGTGTGGTCCTTAACCATGTCCGATGCCATATAACTGTAAATAAAATGTGTTTAATTTGTATTGGTATTTTCACATGCACTGTGATGAACATCTATAAACTATAAACCAAATATCATTGCTTTAGGACTTAATGAAAAATTTAGTTAAACGTGAAATTTTAACGACGAGCTAAACACAAAAGTTGACATCGTTGACTCAGAGAAGTAATACCTGTATCTTGCTTTTTCACTTTATAAAAGCAAGACAAATATTGCAGATATAAATACTTTCCCACTCCAAAGTACAGGCAGTTTTTGTTGCATTTCACTTTAAAAATGTATATACAGTTTATATATGTTATATACAATATATAAAAACAGAAGTTTGCATTTCACAGTCTTTAAACTACAATTTGGGTTTTAAATAAGCCCAAGATTCTTATTCATTATTTTTGACCCAGCGTTTTGTGTAGAAGAGATTTTCATGTACAAATGTCTCGATTTTTAACATCAGACATTTTCATCTTAAACGGGAAAGATGTTTCGACAATATAAAATCTTCCTGCAGAATTGACAATTTTGTACACTCATGTCACCTTAGTCTGCGTGACACAAAAGTCTGCGAACGTTAATGACGTTACATTCTGTCTTGAAACAAGTGTCGGGGTATGTAACTATGTTTGTAAACAAACAAACAACGTTAATTTAATTCATAAAACAACACATCTTGATTGTCAATATATGTATAAAACTGGTCGATAACACTTTTATTGAAAAAAACCCTGAATTAATGCACTAAAAGTATACTTTAACCAGCCTCGATCAACGTTTTTTTCTATCACCTGTCTGTCAACGTTGTAATGATCAACCTTGCATATCAACTTACATAAATTTACATAGAAGCTTCAATACATACCTTATTGTAATTTATGAATCCATAAATGAAATGAATGTCTTATTTTATCTGTTGATGTAAACATCCAAGCATGCTTTGAATTTCCCTTAAAGTGACACAATGCAAAATGGCTGCACACAGACTTTGAAGATTGCACTTACAGCATGGCCTATTTTAGCTATAGTCCGTTTCAAAATTATCATTGACTGTCCTATATGTCTAATGAACACTATTTGTGCTCATTTACACAGTTAATAACAGACCATTTTTGTTGAATAATAATCAAATATTTTTACATTGGCTTTTTTCTATATTGTCATTTTGTGTTGTCCAAACTAAGGAGCATGGAACACCATTTATATTTATCTCATTTGCACAATCTAAATGTTTCTGAAATAGACTATAACAGGAAGTGTTTGTTATTTAGAACTTATAAAACGTCGGATTCACTGATTGTTGCTGTTTTATGTAAACATTAGTGACAGAAGTGGTTGTTTTAATGGGTGCTGCGCAGACTTATGTGCCGTCATGCAGGCCAGTAAATACAGGGGGGGGTCCCACTAAAAATGCGCTCATAACTTGAGTTTAAAAAACATTAAAATTAAAATAACTTTACTTGTAACACGTTTATTGTTTCATTGTACTGTGGCGGTGAAACAAATATTTTTAAAGAAATATTTTAACTTTAAAATATAACACAAATGCTTAGGTGCGCAGACTTAGGTGCCACCAGTGTACTTCATAACAAGACTTCCATGATTCCAAGATTCTTATTTATTATTTTTTATTCGGCGTTTTGTGTAGAAGAGATTTTCATGTACAAATGTCTCGATTTTTAACATGACATTTTCATCTAAAACGGGAAAGATGTTTCAATATAAAATTTTCCTGCAGAATTGACAATTTTGTACATCATAACAAGACTTCCATGTAGAACTAAGCCTCAACTTTCTTAATTTTTATGTACAATTTACTTTCAGTTTTTCACAGAATAACAGCAATTGTATGCCCTTGAACTTCTTTTTTCTTTTTTTAACATCAACAACACTTGTCACGTCAAACTCCATAACAGATTTTCATAGTTTTAATAGCATTTTTCCTGTTGTTTAGCCTTTTCATTTCAGCTTGCCCACTAAACTAAATCAAAGTATTATAACTGCAGCGCACTATTTAAACATAGACACCTCAGTACTTTGATAGAAACACATGTACGCATCACACAGAAGGCGACGAATTTGAATAGGAAGGTCCTTGTCATTTTCTATTTTTAGTATTTTTTCCATTGAATCAGTCGACAGCCATTTCGAGACATCTTTCACCTCTGTAACTTCAGGGATGTTGTATCCAGACTGCTCACCTGCAAGAAACACAAACCAGTGAGGTTCCAATCATCAATTATAATTAAAAATTGATCAGTTAGGCTATAGGCTAAACAAAATAAATTTCTGGTCTGACCCTCATGTGTCAACATATTTCTAAAAATTTCCCATCGATTTTTGCCGGGGTTTTCTTGCTATGATGTAAAACTGCATTTGGAGACAAAATGCCATCGTGCATGAACTAAGATGTGCATTCTGAGTTCAATTTAAATATGCCCCTTATTTCGGTATCAAATATACACACTTTTCCTGTGCAATCCATGCTTTAACAAAACAAAAAACACCAAAAAAAAAAAAGGAAAAAAAAGAAGCCGTATCGCCACATCAATTCTGGAACTTTGGTCCGACCAGAGACCGACTTGTTTTTTTTGTTGGCCTTAGTGATGATCGATTATAAAAGTTCATAATCCACTGTTACTGAAAGTGTTACCTATAGGATGTACATCATCAAATCAAATCCCATAGACGACAATAATAACATGTGTGGCTAAAAATCCTACATGCAGGGTATCAGTCGACATATATACCATGGATATAAATACTACCACCCCTTAATCTTAAAGTAAATTAGAAAAAAATGGGGGTTAAGCTGCTCATTTCAAAGATAACGGGTATCATCTATGACTACCCTACTTCCATACAAAACTTGTCATACTAAAAACAGCACGTTTCAAGCACAATTGTGGTAGTCGGTACACTAACACTAATTCAAATTATATTACAGGAATTTACTGGCCAGATGAACCAACATTTTATCACAGCAAACACTGTCACGTTTAACACCAATGGCAGGATTTGTGATAGTAACTGCTCTATCAAACATTAGGTACACCTCGAACTTTGACCCAGCCGGATATTATTTGGTTTAGTATTACCTGTAATTGGTCCTACAGTTTCGATGATGTGCTAGGGATGTATTTATTTTCACATGTACACCAAACGTGTACATAAAGAAAACAGATAATGAATAGATATTAGAAAAAAAAGGTTTATCCTGTCAACACAACAATAAGGTCAACATATGATCTGGTGCTTATAAAACTTTTAGAGTCTAGACTCGACACTTTAATAGAGTCTGATACGTGAACGTCATGACAACACCATACAAATTATATATGTGTGATGTCACTAGAGATTGAGTCTTAAAAGCTCGGGCCCTGGTACGAATAATTCAAAGCCTTCTTAAGTTCATATTATTCTAACTGATGATATAATTGAAAGCTGATGTTCCGGTGCCACACTTGACAAATATTCCTATCTTTTCATATTCATTCCATCCCCAGTGTCGGATTAACCCAAGAGTTGTCTTACCCATGCGGTCGGCCATGGAGTCGAAGAAGACCCACGGCGCGGATGTTCCGGTGCCACACTTGACGAAGGATACATAGTGACTGGTCTGAATACAGAGGACTGCAAACAACTCCATCTTCTCGCGGTACAATGCGATGTCGGGCTCCCGCGACATGTCCTTGTTCTGCTCGGCCAGCCGCTTGCTCTGTCGCCAGTGATCCTCAAACTTCTTCGACACATGGATCGGATGGCGCTTGTGGCTTCTACGGCTTTTATGTTGATGATTCTGTGAGAGGGGGGAAAGAAAGAAAGAAAGAAATGTTTTATTTAACAACGCACTCAACACATTTTATTTATGGTTATATGGCATCAGACATATGATTAAGGACCACACAGATACTGAGAGAGGAAACCCGCTGTTGCCACTTCATGAGCTACATGAGAGGGGGGAAAGATAATCATTTTAAAAAGGCTTAACATTCATGAACTGTTCGTGTAAGTCGGTGTGTTCTGCTTGTATATCCTGACCATATGTATGCGAATGCATATGCTGAACTTGAGTGTTAATGAGTTTCTGTTTTATTTTGTAAAGTTTTTTTGGTTGATTAGAACATGGACATGTATGTTACGAAGTGATTCGGGACTCCCATTCCTCACACTGCTTTAAGATCTGGGACAATAAATATTTATTTATAAAAAAAACTAAACAATGATGTTGATGATTCTATGAGGAAAAATGCAATAAAAAGTCTGTAATGTTGATGACACTTTGAAGAAGAAGAAAAAAGTATTAGATATACATTATAATATTGATTGAATTATAAGGAAAATGAAAAATACTCTTAAAAATGTCTGTAACAAAACAAAAAATCAAGTCTTGTCTTTATGACAATAACCAGCAGGGTTGTTTAATGGAGCCAACCTATTTCGTGACCGGGCTCTAACTAACATTAATGCTTTTTTTTAAATTAATGTATTTTAAAGTTAACATTTTTAACCAGGTGCCGTTCATGGCTTGACAAATAAGTAATTCAAGGGTTTTAAAAAAAAACACACACATAAGCTATGATGATGTCAGTCATAATAAAACATGAGTTATGACATCAGTCACACATACCAGGTGTCTATAGACAACCCCATGCAAAAGCTAGCTAAATCAGTCCAGGTAGCAAGAATTTCTGGTCTCAAACAGGATATATTCTCAGTATTTATACTTACCGTGGTATTACAGTTGTCACAGAATGCTGTAGCATTTAAGCCCGGGCCGTGTAGCTGATAACAACTGATACATTCTACCGTGGCCAGGTCACCACATATGATGCACTCTCTTATTCCTTGAAAAATAAAATAAAATAATGTCAATGTTTAACAATCCAATTTTATTTTAATGTGTTTAAGTAACTTGATTTTAAAACAGTAATTTACAGTATAGAGTCAAAGAACATGATATAGGTCTCGATGTATTATTGTTTCTCTTCAACCAAATTTTCTTAATTCAGTAAAAGTTGCAGAAAAGATTTTTCATAACTTTAAATGAAGGAAGGAAGGAAATGTTTTATTTAACGACGCACTCAACACATTTTATTTATGGTTATACGACGTCAGACATATGGTTAAGGACCACACAAATATTGAGAGAGGAAAACTGCTGTTGCCACTTCATGTACTACTCTTTTCGATTAGCAGCAAGGGATCTTTTATATGCACCATCCCACAGACAGGATAGTAAATACCACGGTTTTTTTTACATCAGTTGTGGAGCACTGGCTGGAATGAGAAACAGCCCAATGGGTCCACTGATGGGGATCGATCCTAGACCGACCACGCATCAAGTGAATGCTTTACCACTGGAACTTTAAATGAAGAACTAAGACAACCAAAACTGAAATTAGACTAACTTAAAAGGTTATCTTTAAAATAAAATAATGATCAATGAGCTGTACGGTTAAAATCTATTTTACTGTATATTTTGTTTTTCCAAATATTGAGTAAAAATTTTATTCCTACTTTTGCTTACACTTCCAAACTTTATTTGAAACTAAGGGTGACATTGTTTGTGCGTGATTTCAGTACACAGCTGCAGATGTGGAAAAGCCACAAGAATTACGTAATTATTCAAAACACTATTTTAATGCAGGTCTTTCAACAATTAAAAAAAATCAAAATAGCCTTTATTGGAAAGAAAAACATATATTTAATGTCATCTCCCAATATCAGACTATAACTTGGCAAAAAATTTTTTTAACCTGGTTTTGACTTTATTTTATTATAAAGTAAAAATTCTTGCATTATCTCAACTTTTCTAATTTCATCTGTTATACCCGAGCTAACACTGTAGTCATTGAAAAAATAGAGATGTTTTGTTTTGCATGATGTATGAAAGTCTATGAACGTATCGCTACTAATCATTTGTTCACTTAAACAAAATTTGTCCATGCCACCCACTATATAGTTCATCACGTTTTTTGTTGTCTTTCTCAATACCTTTATAAAAACACTAATTTGTTTTATTGTATTACTAAGAGCAATATATTCGTACCTTCCTCCAACAAATCTGTGATGTCTAACTCTAAACTTGGAATAATTCTTCTAAACATTTTATATTCTTTACCAAACCTCGGCATCTGTATAATTAAACACGAAGGAACCTACAAAACAAAGAACACAACAAGTCAATTACTAGTGTTATCGACAATTTCTTTTCATGTTATCGTACATTTTAAAACCACATGCTTGGTTTCTGTTAAATATAATTCCTATCGTAAACACCTTTTAGGTACCAATTTAAATCATTTTAATGAAACGGAGAACTGATTAAAAGCATATCATTTTGAACTGCTAAAATGTAAAAAAAAACAAAAAAACATCCCCAAAAACAAACCACCATTAACTATTTAAAGGGAGGTAACTGAATTTGATGTGTTTATAAAAAAAAAACCCCAAAAACTTGGTGATGCATTTTATCTTATGAAGGAAATGTTTTATATAACGACGCACTCAACACATTTTATTTACAGTTATATGGCGTCAGACATATGGTTAAGGAACACATAGATACTGAGGGAGGAAACCCGCTGAAATCCACAAAATGAAGTTCAAGCCTTGTATCAAATAGCTTGAGAATTCTTTTTATTAAAACACTGGATTTATACTTCTGAAAATTCGGACAAATTACCGTTCTTTTTGGAAAATACTTTTTTTTAATGGAAGGAAGTTGAATAGTCGTACTCGATATAATAATCATGGGAAACGAAATTTCGGTGCCGCGATTTTACCAACACGGAAGGAAGGAAGGAAATGTTTATATTTAAATATGCACTCAACACATTTTATTTACAGTTATATGGCGTCGGACATATGGTTAAGGACCACACAGATATTGAGGGAGGAAACCTGCTGTTGCCACTTCATGTGCTACTCTTTTCGATTAGCAGCAAGGGAGCTTTTATATGTACTATCCCAGACATGACAGCACATACCACGGCCTTTGATGCACCAGTCGTGGTACACTGGCTGGAGCAAGAAATAGCCCAATGGGCCCACTGATGGGGATCGATCCCAAATCGACCGCACATCAAGCGAGCACTTTGCCACTGGGCTACGTCTCACCTTATTTTTAATGGATCAAAATCACATCATTTCAAGTTTGAAGGCAAGTAATAATTGTTAACATGTTTACAAACCACTGCACTTCATGTTTGGATCAATTACAATACTGGGCCTCATTTGACGAAACGATCTTAGCGCTAAGATCAACTTAGTGCATAAGGTAGGTATATACTGTACAGGGCTAGCTCTGGCACTCGCCAAATTCACCAAATGCGAATTTCAAAAACAATTGGAGAAATTTATTTTAATTTGGCTAAATAATTTCATGAAATTTCATTTTGACCAAAAAACCCAATGGGTTTCTACAATTTTTGAAGTTTTAGGAGATAATTTGGCGAAATAATTTCATGAAATAATTGATATTTTGACCCCAAAACCAAATGGGTTTCTACAATTTTTGAAGTTTTAGGAGATAATTTGGCGAAATAATTTCATGAAATAATTGATATTTTGACCCCAAAACCCAATGGGTTTTTGCAGTTTTTGAAGTTTTAGGAGATAATTTGGCAAAATTGTTTGCTGACCCAGAGCTAGTCCTGGTACTTAAGGTGATCGCTTCGTAAAGCGGGACCTGATCCATTACACCAAAAATTCAGTCCGAGGTTGTTAAGTTAAAACTAGAATTTCTAGCACTCACTGAGAGTTTACATCTACTCACCTCTTTTAATTTCACGTTACACTCTATGAAAGACAACTCGATGAGTTTCTGTGTGGTCGGTAATAGCAGCAGTTCGTCTTTTTCAATAAATAATTGGTAGAAATTGGAGTCTTCACCAGAACTAAAAATAAACAGAGAATTATATTTAAAAAATATTTATGAGATTAAAACAATGAATACATCAGGATCACCCAAAAAACCATCCCCCCAAAACCAAAACAAGAATTATGCAGAATTAAATATCTCAGGTATTCTGAGCAGGGTTCATACACCTTGAAAACAAAAAAATTCCAGACCTTTTCCAGACAATTTTTTTTTTTTTCCAAGACTCACATTACTCAAAAGTAACCCAGTTATAATATTTGGGTTTTTGGTAAATGTCGGCAATTGTTAGTCTCAATTTCCCAAATGTACGTTAGTGCCGAGATCGAAAAATGTCGTCAGATTCTGCTGGTTTCACGCAACTGACATTTTCTACATGAGTCCTATAAGATGAATTTTCATACTTTTTTCAAACCAACTCGCAAAAAAAGTATTTTTCCATACTTTTTCCAGGTCTGGAAAATGAATTTTCAAAATTCCATACTTTTCAAGGTTTTCCAGACTCTGTACAAACCCTGTCTGAGTCACTGAGAGTTGGAAAAAAAGAAGAAATTAAATTAAATGTTTTTTTTTTAAATGTAAAATATTTTTAAGTTAATGAATTTGTTTTACCACATACATTGTCACGAACATTCATAGGTACAAATATAAATCAAGTTTCACTGATCTAAGACTTATAGTTATAGAAATTAGCTAAATGCAAAACTTTTAAGGTTCAGCTAAACACAAAAATTAATGGAAAGGTAATGCCTATATTTCATCTTTTTGCTTCGTATGGACGAGACAAAAACCATCAAAGAAAGATTATACAATGCATATGCTTTTCTGATGCTCAGTTTATGACCAATATTTTGACATTTAAAATCAGTTTTAACAGACTTGTATTCTCTTCAGAAAGGCAGCTTTGTTAATGCCAAACCATGAAAGTTTAACTGTAATGGGAAAGAAAGAAATGTTTTATTTAACGACGCACTCAACACATTTTACTTACAGTTATATGGAAGGAAGGAAATGTTTTATTTAACGACGCACTTAGACACATTTTATGTACAGTTATATGGCGTCAAACATATGGTTAAGGACCACACAGATATTGAGGAAACCTGCTGTCGCAACTTCATGGACTACTCTTTTCGATTAGCAGCAAGGTTTCTTTTATATGCACTATCCCAGACAGGATAACACATACCATGGCCTTTGAGGTACCAGTCGTGGTGCACTGGCTGGAAATAGAAACAGCCCAATGGGCCCACTGACGGGGATCATAGCTGTAATGGAAATACAGAACATATTTTCTAACTTGTAATGCGGGGTTTTCATACAGTATAAAATTATATATATATGACAGAGGTTTTTAAATTGTACACACATTAAGGATCCGACTGTTTGGTTACTAGTCATTTCGTACCAAAGTCATTTCGTACCATCCATTTTGTACCATAGTTTATGGTCATTTTGTACCACAGTGCTTTGGTCATTTCGTACCAGTCATTTCTTACCATAGCCATTTCATACCTTTTTACCATCTCGTACCATAATGTTTGATCATTTCGTACCACAGTGGTTTCGTACTCAGTATCTTATTTTTGTCACGATTTTGATCATGGCATGCGGTTGTCATTACAATTCAAAGCGACTGTATTAAATATATTTCTTACTCTTCCACGTGTACATCTGTGTGGGTAATTAAGGTTTTTCTGAGATCAGCTTGTCTTAGAAGATCTTGATATGTTATTCTAACACAAAGTGCTCGTTGGTAATTAATATAACGATGAACGGAAACGTTTGAAGATAAAAGTAATATATCATCTTTTTCTTGTTATTTGTTTGTTTGTTTGTTTCTTTCTTAAGGGTGGGGCTTCAATATAGCTGCATTAGCCTAATGTTTATTTTTTAAATCAGTAATTCGACATTTTACTATCTATCAGTCAACTAAGCTGATAAATGATTGAGGTACGAAATGACCAAACAGACATGGTACGAAATAACTATGGTACGAAATGACCAAATAACTATGGTACGAAATGACTTGGGTACAAAATGGTAAAATTGGGTACGAAATGACTATGGTACGACATGACTATGGTACGAATTGACTGGTTACCGACTAGTTAACACCTGTCAATTATGTAATAATCGACTTTGACCTAGTACAGATATATCAAAGACTGTGTGATACCAGGGGCCTAATTCACAAAGGTCTCTTAGGCTCTGCTAGACAACAAAGCATCCTCTTTGCAAGTCTTTTAGCATTGCACTGCAAGATCGCAAAGTTGTGAGAGTTTAGTAAATTAGGCCCCAGATCGTTAGTTACCTTAAATGTAGCAGAGGGTCAGATTTCATAATCTGAGTTAACAGCAAGTGAAGGAACTCTTCTGGATCTGAAAACAAAAAAGTTTTGTTAATAAAATAATTAGTAGAAACAGCTAACAGTTTGAGTTTTGTTTTACAATATTTAAAACATGTTTTGTTTTATTTAAAAATCCCAATTCAAAGAACTTAGCTACATTTTAAGGAACAGATCACCAGAATTAATATTCTATCAGTGTTTCTGCCAGAAATTTTTTTTGGGTATGGTGCTATGGAATTGAATGCAACCACAGTCATCAGGCAGTATGGGGGGGTGACGGTGGGGATGAGCTCCGCCAGAAAGAAAATGGGTTTAGGGTTAAGAAAATCATACAATAATGATAAGAGTCATTAATTTTGTCAACAGGTTAACTTAAAAAAATAAAATCTGCAAATATTTTGGGGTATGGCACCATACCCATTTTACCCTCTGGCAGAAACCCTGTCTACTCAGGACACGTCATACTTGTATTTATTCTATAACTTACCCATGATATCCATGTCACAAACCCATGTGATAATTTAGTGTATTAACCCGGTTAATAATGGTATTCAAATTTGCAAGGTATAGATAAACAAACTTGAGCAGTGACAGTTATCAATTCACATATTGCTGCGCCATATTTAGGTTAAAGCACTGACCTGTTGACTTGTTGTTTTCAGTATTCGTTTCTGGGATTTAATTATTTACTTAAATATTTTATTGTTGTGAATAATAACCAATTACAAACTATAAACAGATGAGTTTGTTATTTATAATGATTAATTTGTAGAGTTATTGGAGAACTATGTTGTTGTGTAATCTACTTGTTATGAGTAGCAAGACGCCCAATCAGCTGATCGAACGTCTTTCACTGAAACATATCAATCCACGATAAAACACTGTATTGAATTTGTTGTTTGGTAAATAATGACACTGAAACTATTTTAAAAAGGTTATAGGATAAATAAAATTTGCCACTTATGCTTGTGAATATGTAAAATATCAACCTCGTGTCATAAATCGGTATTTATCTCTGTAGAGCCTCGACAAATACTGATTAACTAACATTCGGTTGATATTTTACATATTAACAAACACTCGTGACGAATCCTCTATTTATTATCCACATGGTTCAACATAACCAAGTTAGTAAAAATCATATGAAGCACATGTGTGTTAACAAGTGTAATGACGTAATTTTGGGAAGCGACGTCATAACATAACGTTGCTTCCCCAGTCTTAGTTTAGACTGTGCATGTGAAATATGACATCATTTCATCGTCTCCTTCTAGCTGTGGTTGAAACATTTTGATTTACTGATTTAATACACTCGTGTGTGTGTCGTACTGATTTTACAAACTCGTGTCAGGATTTATGTATTATGCTCGCTCTCACTTTGGGCAATACAAAAACCTGTCACTCATTTCATAAAATCAGTATGCAACACAAGCTCATATAATAATTTCTATTTATGTCAGATCTTTAATTTATGACCATATTAAAATACCCTGTTAGCATCTAGAATGAGATATTTTTTAAAATGTGTTTCGATGTACTGTAATCTATGTATTAAAATATATATATTTACCCACCAGCCATAAAATAAAACATTATACATAGTATTAGAGAATTTTTTTTACTGCAGGTCCACCTAGCATAAAATAATAATTACATTGCTTCTTGCTTCCTCCATAAGCACCCGACCTCCCCCATACCTCCTGCCTCATTCATGTGATAAACTATAGAACAGCCGTAACATAGCGCAAACAAGCAGGTTTAAACATACCCTTCTCTTCACTCATCATGCCGGAAATCTTTCCAAATTTGTCAAGAAGTTCTCTGAATTTCATCACTTTATCAGCTCTCACATAGTTACATCTGCAAAGCACAAAATAACAGATCAGGGCCCTAATTCACTAAACTCTCGCAACTTGGCGAACTCAAAGTGCAATGCTAAAAGACTTACAAAGAGGATTTACAACTTACTTTCTTAGTGGATTAACAACTTACTTTCTTAGTGGATTAACAACTTACTTTCTTAGAGGATTAACAACTAACTTCCATAGTGGATTTATGATCAACAACTTACTTTCTAGTGGATTAACAATCATATCTTACTTTCTTAGTGGATTAACAATCTACAACTTACCTTTTTAGGGGATTAACAACTTACTTTCTTAGTGGATTAACAACTTACTTTCTTAGTGGATTAACAACTTACTTTCTTAGTGGATTAACAACCTACTTTCTTAGTGGATTAACAACTTACTTTCTTAGTGTATTAACAACTTACTTTCTTAGTGGATTAACAACCTACTTTCTTAGTGGATTTACAACTTACTTTCTAGTGGATTAACAATCATATCTTACTTTCTTAGTGGATTAACAACTTACTTTCTTAGTGTATTAACAAATTACTTTCTTAGTGGATTAACTACTTTCTAGTGGATTAACAATCATATCTTACTTTCTTAGTGTATTAACAACTTACTTTCTTAATGGATTAACAACCTACTTTCTTAGTGGATTAACAACTTGCTTTCTTAGTGGATTAACAACTTGCTTTCTTAGTGGATTAACAACTTACTTTCTTAGTGTATTAACAACCTACTTTCTTAGTGGATTAACAACTTACTTTCTTAGTGGATTAACAACTTACTTTTTCAGTGTATTAACAACCTACTTTATTAGTGGATTAACAACTTACTTTCTTAGTGGATTAACAACTTTCTTAGTGTATTAACAACCTACTTTCTTAGAGGATTAACAACTTACTTTCTTAGTGGATTAACAACTTACTTTCTTAGTGGATTAACAATTTACTTTCTTAGTGGATTAACAACTTTCTTAGTGTATTAACAACCTACTTTCTTAGTGGATTAACAACTTACTTTCTTAGTGGATTAACCATTTACTTTCTTAGAGGATTAACAACTAACTTCCATAGTGGAATTATGATCAACAACTTACTTTCTAGTGGATTAACAATCATATCTTACTTTCTTAATGGATTAACAACCTACTTTCTTAGTGGATTAACAACTTGCTTTCTTAGTGGATTAACAACTTACTTTCTTAGTGGATTAACAACTTACTTTCTTAGTGGATTAACAACTTACTTTTTTAGTGTATTAAAAACCTACTTTATTAGTGGATTAACAACTTACTTTCTTAGTGGATTAACAACTTTCTTAGTGTATTAACAACCTACTTTCTTAGTGGATTTACAACTTACTTTCTTAGTGGATTAACAACTTACTTTCTAAGTGGATTTACAATCATATCTTACTTTCTTAGTGTATTAACAACTTACTTTCTTAGTGTATTAACAACTTACTTTGTTAGTGGATTAACAACTTACTTTGTAAGTGGATTAACAACTTACTTTCTTAGTGGATTTACAACTTACTTTCTTAGTGGATTAACAACTTACTTTCTTAGTGGATTAACAACCTACTTTTTTAGTGGATTAACAACCTACTTTCTTAGTAGATTTACAACTTACTTTCTTAGTGGATTAACAACTTATTTTTTATGTGGATTTACAATCATATCTTACTTTCTTAGTGTATTGACAACTTACTTTCTTAGTGTATTAACAACTTACTTTCTTAGTGGATTTACAACTTACTTTCTAAGTGGATTAACAACTTACTTTCTAGTGGATTAACAATAATATCTTACTTTCTTAGTGGAATAACAATCTACAACTTACTTTCTTAGTGGATTAACAACTTACTTTCCTAGTGGATTAACAACTGACTTTCTTAGTGGATTTACAACTTACTTTCTCAGTGGATTAACAACTTACTTTCTAGTGGATTAACAATCATATCTTACTTTCTTAGTGGATTAACAATCTACAACTTACTTTCTCAGTGGATTTACAACTTACTTTCTCAGTGGATTTACAACTTATTTTCTCAGTGGATTTACAACTTACTTTCTTAGTGGATTGACAACTTACTTTCTAGTGGATTAACAATAATATCTTACTTTCTTAGTGGAATAACAATCTACAACTTACTTTCTTAGTGGAATAACAATCTACAACTTACTTTCTTAGTGGATTTACAACTTATTTTCTTAGTGGATTTACGACTTACTTTCTCAGTGAATTTACGACTTACTTTCTTAGTGAATTTACGACTTACTTTCTAGGTGGATTTATGACTTACTTTCTTTGAGGATTTACAACTAATTTTCTCAGTGGATTTACAACTTACTTTCTTAGTGGATTTACAACTTACTTTCTTAGAGGATTTACAACTTACTTTCTCAGTGGATTTACAACTTACTTTCTCAGTGGAGTTACAACTTACTTTCTCAGTGGATTTACAACTTACTTTCTGAGAGGATTTACAACTTACTTTCTCAGTGGATTCACAACTTACTTTCTCAGTGGATTGACAACTTACTTTCTTAGAAGATTTACAACTTACTTTCTCAGTGGATTTACAACTTACTTTCTCAGTGGATTTACAACTTATTTTCTCAGTGGATTTACAACTTATTTTCTTAGTGGATTTACAACTTACGTTCTCAGTGGATTTACGATCATATCCTTGAGGACTCGCTGCACTTCGTTGTACTCCTTGAGATCCGTGTCGTTGCGCGGCCGATGGAGGATACCGTCAAACACGGTGGTGAAGGAGTACATGGCAAACAGCGTGGCGTCAAGGTAGCACGAGTTGTGGTGGCCCTGGATCCCCTTGTTCAGGCCCATCGTCGTTTTGTGCAGAGACGACGGGGGCGACACAGAGCCGTCGATATCCTGAGTGGGTATCGAACCAAACGCTGCAACACAGTCAACACAGACATTTATAAGCCCTACCAGACTCCATTAAATGTTTTTGGGTGTTTTATTAATTATTTCAGTTTGGCTTGATGTAAAAAGAAAAGTGTTTCCGAAATATCATTAATTCAGGGGAATTAAATGTCTCACCTGCCATAACAATTTTCAGTGCCCTGTGATGAACATCACTCAGTGCCCTGTGGTGAACATCACTCAGTGCCCTGTGGTGAACATCACTCAGTGCCCTGTGGTGAACATCACTCAGTGCCCTGTGGTGAACATCACTCAGTGCCATGTGGTGAACATCACTCAGTGCCCTGTGATGAACATCACTCAGAGCCATTATAAACCAAGTTTTACTGACCTAGGACGTACATAACTTGTGAGAAACTTATCTAAGTGCAAAACTTTAACACTGTAACAAATTTGTATATTTCCAATACTTTCCTGAATAATCTGATTTGTTGTCTGTCCTTTTTCTACTTATGTTTGGTTTCTTAATTTTACTTCTTGGTTTCTGAACTTCTTATGCTAACATTTCTAGCACCCTATTAGCACTTTAATCAGCCTTCTATGAATCAGATTATTGATGGGTAAAGTTACAGGAACGATCATTCAGATCCATTGATTTTCCAAACAGTGGCATGAGACCATATAATGTTGTAATGTTTAGGCTTGGATTTTATAGTTAATATCACGTTGTGTAATATTTGGGGAGGGGTTAAACAATAATAATGTTATATTGTATTTTGGGATATCATTTGAGAAGATAATTAAGTTAGAATTGTTTATTTTATTTAAGTAATTTTTGTTGTAGCGATGTATAATTTTCGGCAATATTCGGCTATAATTAAGTTGTCGTTAATCTTCGTTATTTCTACGAAGAATTGTTATGATAGGTTAACCAATCGTCATGTCCGATTAATGTCATGTCATTAATTTGGACCAATGAGAGCCATTCCATGTATTAATGCTAGATTTGTCCATTCGTTGACTCACTTCTGACTTTCCAACCACAGGTACATGTGTGTTTGTTGATTGTGTTTTTTTATGTGTAGATTTTGAATGGCTCTCTCTCACTCGGTTATTCCAAATTGTGTTTTTAGATTTATTATGTGAGAACTGACAGTGGTAAGCTATTTATTTATTATGTAATTCATTAACTAAATGGTAGTGTATTTTTGTTAATTGTCACCGTCTCGCATTGCATTACCGTAAACCTTAAAATTATTGTTAGACTTATTTTGTATTGACACTTGAGAGGTTACTAAAATATTTTAGAAAGAAGATTATTGGAATTTTGGAGAGAGGAATTGAGTGAAGGAAATATTATTTCTGTCTCGTAAATTACCAAGTATTCCACGTTTGGGAATCTTGTGGTTTCACGAGTGGAAATGAATGTTTAGCTTTAGGTACGTTTTAGATGTTTTCGATGGATTTTCATTCTCTTAGAATAAACAAATAGTAATCCATATTGGGATTCTTAATGTTTCATTGGCGGGGAATTGAATGGTGGTTGAGTTGTGGGAAATTTGAATAACTATTATGTAACCTGTATCTCTCAATGTCAATAATGAAATCTATTAAAAATCTTAGTTATTTTGCTGGTTAACTGTAATTGTTTTTATGATCTATTGAAACCCTTAAATAAACACTGTGAAAAAGGACGACTTATGTGATTATTGGATTAGTTAGTGAGAAAGGTTAATCATGAGTTTACATATTAAAATGTGATTTTTGGAAGTCTACGACCGAAAGGGGTAGCCGAACCCAGCAAGGCATTTTTAGAACTGTATTTAATTCGATTCTAGCACCAGTCTATAAGTGGGCACGTGCTGAGAAAGCGAAATCGTTACAACACTAACTCAAAAGTTGATGCTGTTGCCAAAACAAAAAGCACCTATATCTCGTCTTTTTACCGTGTAAAGACAAGACAAAAAGCAACCATATCTCGTCTTTTTACCGTGTAAAGACAAGACAAAAAGCACCTATATCTCGTCTTTTTACCGTGTAAAGACAAGACAAAAAGCACCTATATCTCGTCTTTTTACTCATAAAGTCTCGTCTTTTTACCGTGTAAAGACAAGACAAAAAGCAACTATATCTCGTCTTTTTACTGTGTACAGACAAGACAAAAAGCAACCATGTCTCGTCTTTTTACTGTGTACAGACAAGACAAAAAGCAACCATGTCTCGTCTTTTTACCGTGTAAAGACTCGTCTTTTTACCGTGTAAAGACAAGACAAAAAGCACCTATATCTCGTCTTTTTACCGTGTAAAGACAAGACATAAAGCAACCATGTCTCGTCTTTTTACCGTGTAAAGACAAGACATAAAGCAACCATGTCTCGTCTTTTTACCGTGTACAGACAAGACATAAAGCAACCATGTCTCGTCTTTTTACCGTGTAAAGACAAGACATAATGCAACCATGTCTCGTCTTTTTACCGTGTAAAGACAAGACATAAAGCAACCATGTCTCGTCTTTTTACCGTGTAAAGACAAGACATAAAGCAACCATGTCTCGTCTTTTTACCGTGTACAGACAAGACAAAAAGCACCTATATCTCGTCTTTTTACTGTGTAAAGACAAGACAAAAAGCAACCATGTCTCGTCTTTTTACTGTGTACAGACAAGACAAAAAGCAACCATATCTCGTCTTTTTACTGTGTACAGACAAGACAAAAAGCACCTATATCTCGTCTTTTTACCGTGTACAGACAAGACATAAAGCACCTATATCTCGTCTTTTACTGTGTAAAGACAAGACAAAAAGCACCTATATCTCGTCTTTTTACCATGTAAAGACAAGACAAAAAGCACCTATATCTCGTCTTTTTACTGTGTACAGACAAGACAAAAAGCACCTATATCTCGTCTTTTTACCCTGTACAGACAAGACAAAAAGCAACCATGTCTCGTCTTTTTACCGTGTAAAGACAAGACAAAAAGCACCTATATCTCGTCTTTTTACCGTGTAAAGACAAGACATAAAGCAACTATATCTCGTCTTTTTACTGTGTACAGACAAGACAAAAAGCAACCATGTCTCGTCTTTTTACTGTGTACAGACAAGACAAAAAGCAACCATGTCTCGTCTTTTTACCGTGTAAAGACAAGACAAAAAGCACCTATATCTCGTCTTTTTACCGTGTAAAGACAAGACATAAAGCAACCATGTCTCGTCTTTTTACCGTGTAAAGACAAGACATAAAGCAACCATGTCTCGTCTTTTTACCGTGTACAGACAAGACATAAAGCAACCATGTCTCGTCTTTTTACCGTGTAAAGACAAGACATAAAGCAACCATGTCTCGTCTTTTTACCGTGTAAAGACAAGACATAAAGCAACCATGTCTCGTCTTTTTACCGTGTAAAGACAAGACATAAAGCAACCATGTCTCGTCTTTTTACCGTGTACAGACAAGACAAAAAGCACCTATATCTCGTCTTTTTACTGTGTAAAGACAAGACAAAAAGCAACCATGTCTCGTCTTTTTACTGTGTACAGACAAGACAAAAAGCAACCATATCTCGTCTTTTTACTGTGTACAGACAAGACAAAAAGCACCTATATCTCGTCTTTTTACCGTGTACAAGACAAGACCTATAAAGCACCTATATCTCGTCTTTTACTGTGTAAAGACAAGACAAAAAGCACCTATATCTCGTCTTTTTACCATGTAAAGACAAGACAAAAAGCACCTATATCTCGTCTTTTTACTGTGTACAGACAAGACAAAAAGCACCTATATCTCGTCTTTTTACCCTGTACAGACAAGACAAAAAGCAACCATGTCTCGTCTTTTTACCGTGTAAAGACAAGACAAAAAGCACCTATATCTAGTCTTTTTACTGTGTACAGACAAGACAAAAAGCACCTGTATCTCGTCTTTTTACTGTGTAAAGACAAGACAAAAAGCACCTATATCTCGTCTTTTTACTGTGTACAGACAAGACAAAAAGCACCTATATCTCGTCTTTTTACCGTGTAAAGACAAGACATAAAGCACCTATATCTCGTCTTTTTACCGTGTACAGACAAGACAAAAAGCACCTATATCTCGTCTTTTTACCGTGTACAGACAAGACAAAAAGCACCTGTATCTCGTCTTTTTACTGTGTAAAGACAAGACAAAAAGCACCTATATCTCGTCTTTTTACCGTGTAAAGACAAGACATAAAGCACCTATATCTCGTCTTTTTACCGTGTAAAGACAAGACATAAAGCACCTATATCTCGTCTTTTTACCGTGTACAGACAAGACAAAAAGCACCTATATCTCGTCTTTTTACCGTGTAAAGACAAGACAAAAAGCAACCATGTCTCGTCTTTTTACCGTGTAAAGACAAGACAAAAAGCACCTATATCTCGTCTTTTTACTGTGTAAAGACAAGACATAAAGCAACCATGTCTCGTCTTTTTACCGTGTAAAGACAAGACATAAAGCAAGCATGTCTCGTCTTTTTACCGTGTAAAGACAAGACATAAAGCAACCATGTCTCGTCTTTTTACCGTGTACAGACAAGACAAAAAGCACCTATATCTCGTCTTTTTACTGTGTAAAGACAAGACAAAAAGCAACCATGTCTCGTCTTTTTACTGTGTACAGACAAGACAAAAAGCAACCATATCTCGTCTTTTTACTGTGTACAGACAAGACAAAAAGCACCTATATCTCGTCTTTTTACCGTGTACAGACAAGACATAAAGCACCTATATCTCGTCTTTTACTGTGTAAAGACAAGACAAAAAGCACCTATATCTCGTCTTTTTACCATGTAAAGACAAGACAAAAAGCACCTGTATCTCGTCTTTTTACTGTGTACAGACAAGACAAAAAGCACCTATATCTCGTCTTTTTACCCTGTACAGACAAGACAAAAAGCAACCATGTCTCGTCTTTTTACCGTGTAAAGACAAGACAAAAAGCACCTATATCTAGTCTTTTTACTGTGTACAGACAAGACAAAAAGCACCTGTATCTCGTCTTTTTACTGTGTAAAGACAAGACAAAAAGCACCTATATCTCGTCTTTTTACTGTGTACAGACAAGACAAAAAGCACCTATATCTCGTCTTTTTACCGTGTAAAGACAAGACATAAAGCACCTATATCTCGTCTTTTTACTGTGTACAGACAAGACAAAAAGCACCTATATCTCGTCTTTTTACTGTGTACAGACAAGACAAAAAGCACCTGTATTTCGTCTTTTTACTGTGTAAAGACAAGACAAAAAGCACCTATATCTCGTCTTTTTACTGTGTAAAGACAAGACATAAAGCAACTATCTCTCGTCTTTTTACCGTGTACAGACAAGACAAAAAGCAACCATATCTCGTCTTTTTACTGTGTACAGACAAGACAAAAAGCACCTATATCTCGTCTTTTTACTGTGTACAGACAAGACAAAAAGCACCTATATCTCGTCTTTTTACTGTGTACAGACAAGACAAAAAGCACCTATATCTCGTCTTTTTACCGTGTAAAGACAAGACAAAAAGCAACCATGTCTCGTCTTTTTACCGTGTAAAGACAAGACAAAAAGCACCTATATCTCGTCTTTTTACCGTGTAAAGACAAGACATAAAGCAACATGCAACCATGTCTCGTCTTTTTACCGTGTAAAGACAAGACATAAAGCAAGCATGTCTCGTCTTTTTACTGTGTAAAGACAAGACATAAAGCAACCATGTCTCGTCTTTTTACCGTGTACAGACAAGACAAAAAGCACCTATATCTCGTCTTTTTACTGTGTAAAGACAAGACAAAAAGCAACCATGTCTCGTCTTTTTACTGTGTACAGACAAGACAAAAAGCAACCATGTCTCGTCTTTTTACCGTGTAAAGACAAGACAAAAAGCACCTATATCTCGTCTTTTTACCGTGTAAAGACAAGACAAAAAGCAACCATGTCTCGTCTTTTTACCGTGTAAAGACAAGACAAAAAGCACCTATATCTCGTCTTTTTACCGTGTAAAGACAAGACATAAAGCAACCATGTCTCGTCTTTTTACCGTGTAAAGACAAGACAAAAAGCAACCATGTCTCGTCTTTTTACTGTGTAAAGACAAGACATAAAGCAACCATGTCTCGTCTTTTTACCGTGTACAGACAAGACAAAAAGCACCTATATCTCGTCTTTTTACTGTGTAAAGACAAGACAAAAAGCAACCATGTCTCGTCTTTTTACTGTGTACAGACAAGACAAAAAGCAACCATGTCTCGTCTTTTTACCGTGTAAAGACAAGACAAAAAGCACCTATATCTCGTCTTTTTACCGTGTAAAGACAAGACAAAAAGCAACCATGTCTCGTCTTTTTACCGTGTAAAGACAAGACAAAAAGCACCTATATCTCGTCTTTTTACCGTGTAAAGACAAGACATAAAGCAACCATGTCTCGTCTTTTTACCGTGTAAAGACAAGACATAAAGCAAGCATGTCTCGTCTTTTTACTGTGTAAAGACAAGACATAAAGCAACCATGTCTCGTCTTTTTACCGTGTACAGACAAGACAAAAAGCACCTATATCTCGTCTTTTTACTGTGTAAAGACAAGACAAAAAGCAACCATGTCTCGTCTTTTTACTGTGTACAGACAAGACAAAAAGCAACCATATCTCGTCGTCTTTACTGTGTACAGACAAGACAAAAAGCACCTATATCTCGTCTTTTTACCGTGTACAGACAAGACATAAAGCACCTATATCTCGTCTTTTACTGTGTAAAGACAAGACAAAAAGCACCTATATCTCGTCTTTTTACCATGTAAAGACAAGACAAAAAGCACCTATATCTCGTCTTTTTACTGTGTACAGACAAGACAAAAAGCACCTATATCTCGTCTTTTTACCCTGTACAGACAAGACAAAAAGCACCTATATCTCGTCTTTTTACCGTGTACAGACAAGACAAAAAGCACCTATATCTCGTCTTTTTACTGTGTACAGACAAGACAAAAAGCACCTGTATCTCGTCTTTTTACTGTGTAAAGACAAGACAAAAAGCACCTATATCTCGTCTTTTTACTGTGTACAGACAAGACAAAAAGCACCTATATCTCGTCTTTTTACCGTGTAAAGACAAGACATAAAGCACCTATATATCTCGTCTTTTTACTGTGTACAGACAAGACAAAAAGCACCTATATCTCGTCTTTTTACTGTGTACAGACAAGACAAAAAGCACCTGTATTTCGTCTTTTTACTGTGTAAAGACAAGACAAAAAGCACCTATATCTCGTCTTTTTACTGTGTAAAGACAAGACAAAAAGCACCTATATCTCGTCTTTTTACCGTGTACAGACAAGACAAAAAGCAACCATGTCTCGTCTTTTTACTGTGTACAGACAAGACAAAAAGCACCTATATCTCGTCTTTTTACTGTGTACAGACAAGACAAAAAGCACCTATATCTCGTCTTTTTACTGTGTACAGACAAGACAAAAAGCACCTATATCTCGTCTTTTTACCGTGTAAAGACAAGACAAAAAGCAACCATGTCTCGTCTTTTTACCGTGTAAAGACAAGACAAAAAGCACCTATATCTCGTCTTTTTACCGTGTAAAGACAAGACATAAAGCAACCATGTCTCGTCTTTTTACCGTGTAAAGACAAGACATAAAGCAAGCATGTCTCGTCTTTTTACTGTGTAAAGACAAGACATAAAGCAACCATGTCTCGTCTTTTTACCGTGTACAGACAAGACAAAAAGCACCTATATCTCGTCTTTTTACTGTGTAAAGACAAGACAAAAAGCAACCATGTCTCGTCTTTTTACTGTGTACAGACAAGACAAAAAGCAACCATGTCTCGTCTTTTTACCGTGTAAAGACAAGACAAAAAGCACCTATATCTCGTCTTTTTACCGTGTAAAGACAAGACAAAAAGCAACCATGTCTCGTCTTTTTACCGTGTAAAGACAAGACAAAAAGCACCTATATCTCGTCTTTTTACCGTGTAAAGACAAGACATAAAGCAACCATGTCTCGTCTTTTTACCGTGTAAAGACAAGACATAAAGCAAGCATGTCTCGTCTTTTTACTGTGTAAAGACAAGACATAAAGCAACCATGTCTCGTCTTTTTACCGTGTACAGACAAGACAAAAAGCACCTATATCTCGTCTTTTTACTGTGTAAAGACAAGACAAAAAGCAACCATGTCTCGTCTTTTTACTGTGTACAGACAAGACAAAAAGCAACCATGTCTCGTCTTTTTACCGTGTAAAGACAAGACAAAAAGCACCTATATCTCGTCTTTTTACCGTGTAAAGACAAGACAAAAAGCAACCATGTCTCGTCTTTTTACCGTGTAAAGACAAGACAAAAAGCACCTATATCTCGTCTTTTTACTGTGTAAAGACAAGACAAAAAGCAACCATGTCTCGTCTTTTTACTGTGTACAGACAAGACAAAAAGCAACCATATCTCGTCTTTTTACTGTGTACAGACAAGACAAAAAGCACCTATATCTCGTCTTTTTACCGTGTACAGACAAGACAAAAAGCACCTATATCTCGTCTTTTTACTGTGTAAAGACAAGACAAAAAGCACCTATATCTCGTCTTTTTACTGTGTAAAGACAAGACAAAAAGCAACCATGTCTCGTCTTTTTACTGTGTACAGACAAGACAAAAAGCAACCATATCTCGTCTTTTTACTGTGTACAGACAAGACAAAAAGCACCTATATCTCGTCTTTTTACCGTGTACAGACAAGACATAAAGCACCTATATCTCGTCTTTTACTGTGTAAAGACAAGACAAAAAGCACCTATATCTCGTCTTTTTACCATGTAAAGACAAAACAAAAAGCACCTGTATCTCGTCTTTTTACTGTGTACAGACAAGACAAAAAGCACCTATATTTCGTCTTTTTACTGTGTACAGACAAGACATAAAGCACCTATATCTCGTCTTTTTACTGTGTAAAGACAAGACAAAAAGCACCTATATCTTGTCTTTTTACCGTGTAAAGACAAGACATAAAGCAATGATATCTCGTCTTTTTACCGTGTACAGACAAGACAAAAAGCAACCATATCTCGTCTTTTTACCGTGTACAGACAAGACAAAAAAGCACCTATATCTCGTCTTTTTACTGTGTAAAGACAAGACAAAAAGGTTCTATTTTTATTTGTCATTTGTAAAAACAATGATATAAATATAAACGAGCATTCTGAGAGTATTTTTAAATCAATACACGTCCCTTACCATGCCCAACAAACTTTCACGGAGATGTGATATATGAAGGGAGGAAATGGTTTATTTAACGACACACTCAACACATTTTATTTAGTTATATGGTGACAGACATATGGTTAAGCACCACACAGATATTGAGGGAGAAAGCCCGCTATTGCAACTTCATGGTCTATTCTTTTCGATTAGCAGGATAGTACATAGCACAGCCTTTGATGTACCAGTCGTGGTGCACTAGCCTGAGCAAGAAATTGTAATATATGAATAAAACATATATGACAGCATGGTAGTGCAATAGTTCTAATATTCTCTCGGAAATGTTTTCATACTGATTGCATCAATGTCAAGTTATAGGCTGTGCTGTCAAAAAGGGGCCGTAGGAAACCCCATAACACACAAACTTGATATATAACTCTATATGTGATAAGACAAAGTTCTGAAAATTGTTGTAATAGTTATAATATTTCCATAACTTTGTCAAAGAGGGGTAAACTCCACGAAAGTCAACATTTTATCTCTAACTCTACATCATAACATGATAAAGCTAGATGCAAAATTTCAGTTTAGTATTTTGAGGTATTGTTAAAAGGTTCAGAAAACCATATACAGTATAGTGAAGACTGGTATGGGCACAGTCTTCTTTTTCTATTTAGAAACAGTGTCTCCTCCACAGAGCTTCTAGAATTTTTATAAAATCCACTAGCCATGGGATCAGTAATTTTTAAAATTTACTAGCCACAGTAAAAAATTCACAAGCCCTACTTTACTTTAAGTTAATACAATTTTACTAAATAATAGTAATAATCAGATATGTTACTTAAGGAGGAAGATAGAGCTTAAAAATACTAACGTTGGGTATTCATATTTACAAAATAGACTAAATTGCAACATTTCACTAGCCATCGGGCATGGCAATAGTAGTTATTTACTAGCCCAACACTGTATATCACCAGCCATGGGAGTGGGGCTACCACAATCTAGAAACCCTGCTCTATGGCTTTAAAAAATCACAATGTTTGCCAAGTTACTAGCTTCAATTATTTGTTATCAACACTGTACCAGGCCTACACCAACGCCATCATACAAACACCATCTCCTCTCCCTCTGCACTATTCCCAAACTGAATACCCACCTGTAGCTCCGAGTGGATCGGCCACTGGTTTTGCAGGGAAGCGCTGGTCTTTCTTACACTTATACAATGGCACAAACAGCGCTCTCTTCGGCGCGCAATGGAAGAACCGTTCACCTTTAAACGTACCATCGGTTCCAGCAGATATTTCTTTTTCCTGAAATCAAATATAAGAACAGTATGTGTGTGTTTATAATACAAAATATCAACTTTAAAATCATTTACCCTAGTTTCAGCGGTATTCGAACTTACAAAAGGACCAAAATATTAAAAACCATACAGCAATTTTCAAAAGTATTATTAATTTTAACTTCTTGCTTAACCTACATTTGTATATAGACTACTAGATTAATTTTTAAAATCAAAATCACATTGACAAGGTACACGTTTATGTTTGCTCACATAATTCCACTTAGAAAGATAATAAAGACATAAATAATGTGCATATGTCAAAGAATAAATATTATTTTCATGAGTTTTAACGGAAACCATCTTTTCAATTCAAAATAACCAGTTACTGCTGGTGAAAAAAAGAAAAGAGAAAGTAAATGGACATTGTTTTTATGAAATCTATTTTCAGTTATTCTGTTGGTGTTTCCGACTAGTGTGGTGCATAAAATGGTGGAAAGATGAATTTAGTGAACAACATACTGCAAGATACCTGGCCTGGTTAAACTTATTATGCAATTTAGACAAATATTGGCAAAAAGCTGTACAATAACTGGAAACATTTTACACTGCTTAATAATTAATTTTAGTTTAGCCAATATTCAGAGTATTTCCTTAAAAATGATTAAAATGAGGTTATTATAAAGAATATTTTATTAGCCACAAACTAAATGTTGTAGTCATATTGTATAAAAATTAGCAAGTGGCTAACTCAGCAATGCATTTAGGTCACCTGGGGCCCATTCCACGAAGCGATCTTAGCACTAAGATCACCTTAGTGCATAAGGTAGCTATGCACTTATGGTGATCTTAGGGCTAAGATCGCTTGTGGAATGGGGCCCTGCACTTGAAAAAGTTACGTTTGTTTTGTTTAACGACACCATTGATTAATTAATCATCCAATAGCCCAGTGGGTCCACCGACGGGGATCGATCCTAAACCGACCGCACATCAGGCGGGCGCTCTACCACTGGGTTACGTCCGGCTCTCTGCACTTGATAAAAACATGCTTCATAAATTCAGCCCAAGGTGTGAGAGGCTACAGACCATTTCGAGTCCTGCGATTTGTTTGTACGGCTGCTCATGCGTGGCTCCAATCCACCGGATGACCCCGTACAGCGTCGGGTTGCCGAGAACCTCCACCATCGAGTCAACGCTGAGATCCGGGTCCGCATTCGGGACCTTCTGAGGTAAAGACCGGACTTTCTCACCATCGGACTTCTCAATTCCTGCAGAGACACAATGTATATAACATAAATTATGTAACTTTCTCACCATCGCACTTCTCAATTCCTGCATAGACACAACATATATAACATAAATTATGTAGCCAGACTCAACCTGTATTGTTAGGAACTAGAGCTTAAATTGTATTTGTTTTACCACGGTTTCTAGATTATGGTAGCCCAACTCCCATGGCTAGTGATATTCAATATTGGGCTAGTAAATAACTACTATCACCATGCCAGACAGGGTTTCTAGATTATGGTAGTCCAACTCCCATGGCTAGTGATATTCAATATTGGGCTAGTAAATAACTACTATCACCATGCCAGACAGGGTTTCTAGATTATGGTAGCCCAACTCCCATGGCTAGTGATATTCAATATTGGGCTAGTAAATAACTACTATCACCATGCCAAACAGGGTTTCTAGATTATGGTAGCCCAACTCCAATGGCTAGTGATATTCAATATTGGGCTAGTAAATAACTACTATCACCATGCCAGACAGGGTTTCTAGATTATGGTAGCCCAACTCCCATGGCCAGTGATATTCAATATTGGGCTAGTAAATAACTACTATCACCATGCCAGACAGGGTTTCTAGATTATGGTAGTCCAACTCCCATGGCTAGTGATATTCAATATTGGGCTAGTAAATAACTACTATCACCATGCCAGACAGGGTTTCTAGATTATGGTAGCCCAACTCCCATGGCTAGTGATATTCAATATTGGGCTAGTAAATAACTACTATCACCATGCCAGACAGGGTTTCTAGATTATGGTAGCCCAACTCCAATGGCTAGTGATATTCAATATTGGGCTAGTAAATAACTACTATCACCATGCCAGACAGGGTTTCTAGATTATGGTAGCCCAACTCCCATGGCCAGTGATATTCAATATTGGGCTAGTAAATAACTACTATCACCATGCCAGACAGGGTTTCTAGATTATGGTAGTCCAACTCCCATGGCTAGTGATATTCAATATTGGGCTAGAAAATAACTACTACTCACATGCCCAACAGCTAGTGAAATAAAAAGGTCAAATGGACAAGGACAAGAAGCTGGTGTTGGACAAGGACAAGAAGCTGGTTTTGGACAAGGACAAGGACCTGGTTTTGGACAAGGACAAGAAGCTGATGTTGGACAAGGACCTGGTTTTGGAAAAGGACAAGAACAGGGCTCACCCTGGATCAAAAATACCTGTAGCCAAAATATTAGCCAAATGGAATTTTTATTAGCCATATTGAAAATGCTTTAGCCAAATTTGTTTTACGCAGTACTGTATAGAGTATTTATATATGAATATCAAAATGTATCTTTTTCAGCTAATTGTGTACAAACTGGAATAAATAGGAATAACAAAACCTCAATGGGGGTAGGGGCAGTTAATATATTACTTCGATTTTTCAGCGGGCGTGGGGTGCGGTGGGGATGGGGTTATGCATTATCTTCAGAGTTTGAAACCAGTACCCCATACAACCACACCCACTTCTAAGGCCTATGACATTAAATTAACAAACCTAAGAATACCGACTTCACAGTATACTCATTTATTTATAAAAAAACCAACCGTTAATAAAATTAAAATGTATGGTCTTTTTAAAATCCAGCTAACTTATTAAATGTCACCTCACAGTCTTACAAATTTATAGCTATAATTATCTAACAAATATGATTATTGTAAACTACTTTTATTCAGTGTACATTTAATTGCAATTTGTATAAATACTGCATGTTCATTTCCCGCGATAGCGATCTGCATGCGTGCTCTCGACCATAGGTACGAAATTAACAAAGACAAAGGAATAAACAAAAACTGCAGTTAGGTATTCATTGATGCGAACAACTATTGTTTTTCTACAAATTTACATCAAGATTTACTTTTGCGTAATCGTATTGTTTAATGTTCGCAACGATATCTCTTGACACGCGGGTGTCGGCTGACTGAAGCGTGACGTATATTCGCACCGAGAGCTGTCCTCAGTTCAGCCAACGAACGTTCTTCCTAACGTTCACGAACTATTTGATTGGTGTTCGTCATGTCCATTTGGTTTAACGTGAAGCGCACAAACCAGTCTAGCGAACATTTTGTTTTCGCTCGGTCTGGCTGAACTCTGCCCTTGAGATAGCCTACATGTCTTTCGGCCCTGAACTGGCATGTGTATTAAAATTGACACGCTTTGTCGGGCTGTTTTTATTACTTTGGTTCAAAGATTTTACAAAGTAAAAAATAACAAGTTACAGATCTTCCAGGCATTGCTGTCATACATGTTGAATGCATTCCGTTAAAATTAATAACCGTGATTATTAAAATAAGCAAACATTATAAGGCCTACGCTGAATTCTGCATAACACCATTTTTTTTGTTACTGGTCGCGAGATCACCATTACGCTAATTCAATATTTGGTATTATTATTATGTTTGAGGTGTCGGATAGATTATGTAACCATTTGTTCACATCAGAAGACAGAAAATGGCCACTTGCAAATTTTATTAGCCATTTTTTGTAAAAATTAGCCAGTGGCTAATTTGGCTACCGACAGCGCGAGCCCTGCAAGAAGCTGGTGTTGGACAAGGACATGAACCTGGTGATGAACAAGGATAAGGATCTGGTGTTGGACAAGGACATGAACCTGGTGATGAACAAGGACAAGGATCTGGTGTTGGACAAGGACATGGTGATGGACAATGACCTGGTGTTGGACAAGGACATGAACCTGGTGACGAACAAGAACAAGGATCTGGTGTTGGACAAGGACATGAACCTGGTGATGAACAAGGACAAGGATCTGGTGTTGGACAAGGACATGGTGATGGACAATGACCTGGTGTTGGACAAGGACATGAACCTGGTGATGAACAAGGACAAGGATCTGGTGTTGGACAAGGACATGAACCTGGTGATGAACAAGGACAAGGATCTGGTGTTGGACAAGGACATGGTGATGGACAATGACCTGGTGTTGGACAAGGACATGAACCTGGTGATGAACAAGGACAAGGATCTGGTGTTGGACAAGGACATGAACCTGGTGATGAACAAGGACAAGGATCTGGTGTTGGACAAGGACATGAACCTGGTGATGAACAAGGACAAGGATCTGGTGTTGGACAAGGACATGGTGATGGACAATGACCTGGTGTTGGACAAGGACATGAACCTGGTGATGAACAAGGACAAGGATCTGGTGTTGGACAAGGACATGAACCTGGTGATGAACAAGGACAAGGATCTGGTGTTGGACAAGGACATGAACCTGGTGATGAACAAGGACAAGGATCTGGTGTTGGACAAGGACATGAACCTGGTGATGAACAAGGACAACAAGGACATGGTGATGGACAATGACCTGGTGTTGGACAAGGACATGAACCTGGTGATGAACAAGGACAAGGATCTGGTGTTGGACAAGGACATGGTGATGGACAATGACCTGGTGTTGGACAAGGACATGAACCTGGTGATGAACAAGGACAAGGATCTGGTGTTGGACAAGGACATGGTGATGGACAATGTCCTGGTGTTGGACAAGGACAAGAATCTGGTGATGGATCCTGGCACTGTCTAATGGTCTGGGGACAATAATAAAAAAAAAACCCACCTGGTGATGGACAAGGACAAGGATCTGGTGTTGGACAAGGACAAGGACCTGGTGTGGGACAAGGACAAAACCTAGTGTGGGACAAAAACCTGGTGTGAGACAAGGACAAGAACCTGGTGTGGGACAGGACCTGGTGTGACACAAGGACGACAAGAACCTGGTGTTGGACAAGAACCTGGTGTTGGACAAGGACCTGAACATGGTGTGGGAAAAGGACAAGAACCTGGTGTGGGACAAGGACAAGAACCTGGTGTGGGACAAGGACAAGATACTGGTGTTGGACAAGGTGGCAGAACTGTGTCCTCTCCCAACCAAAATGTAACAAAAAATTACCCTTTTGTCTTTCAGAAAAGACCCTATATTAATCCGCACAGATTTGTTTTCCAAGCTTTCTGCCCAAAAATTTAATTTTCAGGGTACGTAATAAAAACAAAACAGATCACAAAGTGTCCTTACTAGGTGGTTATGGGTTTGACAGTGCATTCATATACGCTGACAAATTTTACACAGCAGTTCTCACGCTATAATCTATCTAAAAATAAAATTAAAATGTATCCATTAATTTCCAATATTTTAGGGTACGTAAATTTACCCTCTTCCCCTCTAGGGGAAACCCTGACTTGTCAATAAAATCTTAGTAAACAAGGACGATGATACATGGATGGACCAACACATATTGATTTTAAGTAAAAACTTAGTCAGTTTTTGTTAAATAACTTCTTTGCTGATTTTTTTATAAATGCTGAAAGTAAATTTATATTCACATAGTTCTTGCTTTGTTACAGTCTGTGTCTAAATAACTGGCACATAGAACAGTTTATGTTGGACACAATAAAAACAGCCAGGCTGGGGTATTTTAATAGAATATAAAACTTAACTCACTGATATGTATTATCAAGTTTTAAAAGTCCCTTCTTGCTAAAGCTCAAGATAAAGAAAACGTATTTCCCGAGGGATTTAAAGGGGTCATTCAACTATTACACAAGGCTCTAGGGGTGGAGCTATCAGGAGATGCATTATAAAACATAATGGGAAAGGGAGTCATTCAACTATTACACAAGGCTCTAGGGGTGGAGCTACCATGAGATGCATTATAAAACATAATGGGAAAGGGAGTCATTCAACTATTACACAAGGCTCTAGGGGTGGAGCTACCATGAGATGCATTATAAAACATAATGGGAAAGGGAGTCATTCAACTATTACACAAGGCTCTAGGGGTGGAGCTACCATGAGATGCATTATAAAACATAATGGGAGAGGGAGTCTGTTAAAGAATTATGTGACATTTTTAAAACAATTGTCTCAAGTTTGTTTTGTTTAACGACACCACTAGAGCACATTGATTTATTAATCATCGGCTATTGGATGTCAAACATTTGGTAATTTTGAAATAGTCTAAGAGAGGAAACCTGCTACATTTTCCCATCAGACGAGCACTTTACCACTGGGCTACATCCCGCCACTTTATAAAAAAAAATGCAGCCAATCATTGCTAGTTTGTCCTTTAATGAACTGTTGTAATATCTTTAATATGTAAACCAAACAAACAGAAATACAGACAGAAAATATAATATATTCTTCTTTTTTTCTCGAGTATTATCCAAAAGATACATATATTTTCTTTATATACAAAATATATATTTATTCCCTTTTCTGTTAATGTGTTTTCCACCATATCTTAGTATATAAAATACTAGACCGCCCTGTGTAGGAACGTCCTGTACAGAGCCGTCATCACTATATATATTTTTTAATACTATTATCCACAATATACATATATTTTCTTTATTATTACTGATTTTACTGACCCCCCCCCCCCCCGCCTATATCTCAGTACACGTGTAGACAAACGTCAACTGGTAACCGTTCACTGCAGCGTATACTATAGACCGTCCTGTGCAGAACCGTGCTGTATAGGAACATCATGTACAGAGCCGATAAGGTTTTGATCCATTATGATCGTGGTATGACAAAGAATGACAAAGCAATGAAAAAATACAGCTATTGTCTGAGTTTGTTGGACCCTGACGATTGACGCGCCACCTGTTTTATTATCTCCCCTGTTCCGTGCTAAGACGCCCATTACATCATTATGACAGAGAAATTGGGCGGGGGTGGGTACTAAATGAGCATTACATAATTTTAGAGGGGAAATGTGGCATTAGCATTATAAAACATTACATAGGGGGAGGGAGTACTTAACAACAACAAATGACAAATTGTGTGTTACCTACATGCAACTGCTGGACAGCCCACACTTGATAATACATAATACTCAGTAGCTTGTTTAATATCCTCTAGATACATGTGCGTGTGCAATACAGACCAGAGTAATAAAATGTGCTGGCATAGTGAAGTTTTCTCATCTCATCTCATCTCATCCCGGTGGGTGGCAGTACAGCGACGCCTACCGTCTTAGTATATAGTGATTGACATGTCTATTCATGCTATCAGATACACATGTACATGTATGCTCACTACAACTACAGGGGATTCCCCATCTCTCACCAGATATTACTTGTGTCTATTTTTAGCACTGTGACTCATGGCCTATTGTATGCTTAAGGCTAGGCCATGAGATAAACCTTTTAAAAACCCAGGATATAATACTAGTAGTTGACGTGTCCATTCTAGTATTGTGAAAACAAATAAGGGCCGTTTTAAAAGTAATCACATATGGAAGGTAGGGAGGGATGGGGGGGGGGGGGGAGAGGGATTGTTTTGTATGCCAACCACCCAAGTAGTAAAATTTTATTTAAACCATATATACACAGAATAAAAATTACAGAAGATGCACAAGGCATAAACATTGTTGTGGTGCCTCCAGCCACTCCAACCCCACCCCTCTTGTGGTCAGTTTTGGAACTGCCCTAAGGAAATTCATGTAGAATATTGTAATCTTCATATGAGGTCAGATCATTAGGTTATCAAAGGAGACAAAAGCCCTTCAGAAACTCAAGCCATGTGCAAAGAAATACGGGTCTCTGTGATCCAACACACCATAGAACAAACATGTGCCTTCCTGGTTCATAAATGATTTCTTCTTCCACAGCATTCTTTCCTTTTATTCAATATCATGTTAAGAATATATCTAAGAAATACTGGTAATTTGAAAAGAAAACATCAACCAATTGACTTGTTACTCAAATGTTAAGATGGATTATAGGCAAAGAAAATAGTTCTCATAGGACTGTTTATTAAAAAGTTATCTCTCACTGGCCATTCTGTCTGTGGGATGGTGCATACAGAAGATCCCTTGCTACTAATGGAAAATGTAGCAGGTTTACTCTCTAAGACTACATGTCAAAATTACTTAATGTTTGACATCAATAGCCGATGATTAACACACCAATGTGCTCTAGTGGTGTTGTTAAACAAAACAAACTGTATCTCACACTCACTGACCAGTGACCACTAAAAGCCAACTATTAACCACTGTTATGGATGGACAGTCCAGATAATTGAGGTATGTGCCCAGGATGGTGTGCTTGAACCATAATTGGATATAACAGGGCTTGCACTTAAGAACTTGTCACTTACAACAATGTTTATGTTTTTGCAAAATGCTAACTTACAGCCATTTTAAACTAGTTACCATAGCAACAAATATAAAAACAAACGATTATCCCTTCAAGCAATGGCAATACGTTTTATCCAGTGGATTAAAAAACTACCTTTGGTAAAGTGAAATATTTCTCATTTCTGCACTCCTGCAAGACTACTGAACACAATTAACAGGGCCTGGTAACACAAAGCACTCGTAACACTTATGTCAGCCAGTGCACCACGACTGGTATATCAAAGGCCATGGTATGTACTACCCTGTCTGTGGGATGGTGTATATAAAAGATCCCTTACTGCTAATCGAAATGAGTAGCCCATGAAGTGGCGACAGCGGGTGTCCTCCCTCAATATCTGTGTGGTCCTTAACCATATGTCTGATGCCATATAACCATAAATAAAATGTGTTGAGTACGTCATTAAATAAAACATTTCCTTCTTCAATGTGTGTGGAGGGGGGAAAGGGATGGGGATACACAATGTGTGATGTACGTCTGACGTAAATGTTACGAGTGCTCTGTGTTACCAGGCCCTGGTTTCTGATAAAAGCTTACCTTCAATTTTATTAAATTCATAAAGTGGATTCATTCCTTTTTCAACATGGCCGCCTTTTTTACCCAATGAGTTGGATTTGCGCACTCCCTTTAAACCAATTTCATTATTGTCACAGTCCATCGGGTCAAGTCTCTCGGTGTTGACACGGAGGCGAGATCCTTCAATGTCCAACATGGGACCACCCACAGGGTATGCAGTGTTAGCTGTCAAAAACACAGATATAATAACATCAGTGTTTCCCCTAGGGACCAGAAGGACCACGCGAATTTCTTTACCGGGACTGTAAAAATTGTAACCATTAAAAAAAGGGACGAGTTCACTTCTGTGATTAATTCGCTGATATTATAAAAAATAAAAATAAAATGCAAATGCTAGTAGTCATAAATATACTAGTATTCCACAAATATGTACAATGTTAGAGCCCGGTGGCCACTGAGAGGAAAACAAATAAACCATCATGATGATGATCGAATGAAAAAAATCAATAAAAGAAATCAACCAACATCGATCATATGTCAAAAGGAAAACAGATACTTTCGATTTCCTTTCACACGCAACAGTTCACTAATGAATATATGGTCACTAGTAATCTATGCCCCATCCCTGAAATGAATATACCTACAGATGTAATTTTATTAAAGTCCAAGTTAACAAAATGTTGCAATGTAATTTTGGCGCAAGTTTCCTTTAACTACTAAGTGACTGGTACCCAAACAGTTGTTAATCTAACACAGTGCAGGTGTAATAAAATAAATGGTGACCAGTCTCGTCAGATCAGGGTTTTTTTTAAAAGGTTGCACATAACCATATTGTTTTACGAACTTCCAACTGTTTTTTTTGTTTGGTCTGTTTTTGTTTTTGTGGTTTTTTAAATTATATTTAAATATTATATAATTAAATTTGCAAGACTTGCAAGAAATTATTTTTAAGTGCATTATATGATGAATTAACACAAATTTAAAAATGTACCTACATATATAAAAAAAATTTTTACTTTCTTTTATTTGTTTCATCAGTGATTACAATTTAGCAGGTGAACGTTTTATCATGACCAGTAAAAATTTTATCCACTGGTCAGTATGGGAAATATATATTTTTTTAATTCTAGAACCCCTGATATACCGGTACATACAGAAGTAGGGCTAATGAATATCCAATCATGGCTAATTAATCTTTTAAATCACCAATCCCATGGTTAGTGGATTTTTTGATAATTCTAGAAGACCTGGATTTTACTTTTAGATAAATAAATTACAATCAGTAATATGTATTATCTGTTTGTGCTTAGTCTAATACTTTTATACTTCTTTTTCAAATTATTGTTTAGACATTATGGAAATATTTAATAATAATAAACATTATTATTAAAATATATATCTTAAAATATATCCTTCTATAAGTGTACATGGCACCCACATGTAATCCATAATGCATCCAAAAGTAACTGAAAATTTAGAACAATTTTACGGAGGAGCATACCCCCGAACTCCCCTAACATTTTTGCACCCTTTGGGGGCCGTGGTATGTGTTATCTTGTCTGTGGGAGGGTGTATATAAAAGATCCGTTGCTGCTAATCGAAAAGAGTAGCCCATTTAGTGGCGACAGCATGTTTCCTCTCTCAATATCTGTGTGGTCCTTAACCATATGTCTTCTGACGCCATATAACCGTAAATAAAATGTGTTGAGTGTGTATTTAAATAAAAACATTTTCTTCCTTCCTTCCATGTCGGTAAAATCACGGAACCGAAATTTCGTTTCCCATGATTATTATATCAAGTACGACTATTCAACAAAAATAATACAGATATAATTTTGCTGAATCAGGCAGCAAAATGTGAAATGGGGTAGCGAGATCACTGGTTTTAGACACTATTAGACATTTTCATGTCACAAATTGGTCGACATGGTAATTATGAGCATATTTGAAATCAGCATAAAGGCTACACTAGTACATAATGATTTTAATCATACATGTATAATATGTAAACTTACCACTACCAGGAGAATAAAACTCATCTTCTTTGAGAAGACCTAACAGAGGAATAAGTGATGCATGATTCTGCTTGGCGAAAAATAACCTGTGCTCTTTGTACTTGCCAGTGCCTGAACCCACAGGCTCATCCTGAAATTATACAACAACAAAAATAAACACAACATGTGCAGCATCAACAGACTCACAACAAAAACAATTTACTCTAATTACATGTAACCAGTGCTTCTAGATTTATGGCTAGTGATATTCAATGTTGGGCTAGTAAATAATTACTATTGGCATGCCTGATGGCTAGTGACAAAATCTTTTTTTTTTTGCATTTAAATCTATTTTGTAAATATGAATATCCTGCAGCCACCCATACCTACTGCTCAATCTTAATGTTTTTAAGTTCTATATCTCTCTTTAAGTGACATATCCGATTATTACCAAATATTAGTAAAACTGTATTAATTTAAAGTAAAGTAGGGCTAGTGAATGTTTTTTTAATTGCTGATCCCATGGCTTGTGGATTTTATAAAAATTCTAGAAGCCCTGTGTAAGTATCTTGAAAAAAATACAATTAGGAATCACCCTACTTATAGCCAACTGCTAATGTTCATGCAAAGAGGCAATCACTTTTAGTATTTGGCTCATTTTTTAACAGGAAAGACTTAAAATTGACAAAATTTACTTATCAGGGGTGCAGAAAGTACTCGCCCGCTCGCCAAATACGAGTAGAAATTGTGACGGACGAGTTAAAAAATGCAAGTACCAGTCCGACGGGCGATCTGGGTTTTTTCTGACCAACTGTAATTTTATTTATTTATTTCATTATTTATTATTTTATTTTTTGGGCATTGAATCCGCGACTCCACATGCCAGAATTCCAAACCATTCAAACAAACAGTTCAGAATGATGATGAAATACACATGTACTGTATTGCCAAAAGTCTACTTTAGAGTTCCAAACTGTGCAAGCGCGAAATTCCGGAAACAGACTGGACAAAATGGAACGTAGCTTTGGCTCAATGGCACTAAAATATATCACTATTTGGCTTAAAGTAAGCAAAAATTAAATATATGGCTAAAATAGCATTACAAACATGCATAGTTCACATTATTTAACATTTAATAATGGATGTTCAGACCAAACATTTTCAGGTTTTAACACACACACACACCCTACCCGCAACAACGCTGAGATGCCGTTATATAGTTATAAAATTATTAAAAAAACCTAGACCACCCTAGTGGTTGCAAAACAAGGCAGCGCATGTGACGTTTACTACCCTCATTTCCGACGTCTATTTTCGCCACAGTTGGTCAGACTCCAGTTCATATTAAAAAAAATTGGTTCTTGTCTGAATGTAGCTCGGCTTCTATGGGTTAATTTCTTCAGGAAAACTTTCTCACGAATACAGCGTCCATTACTGCTCATTGCCTTTGTTTTTAAAATATATTTTGTATTGATTCATGAGCACACTATACCCAGTGATTTTCCGCGATCGCAGAAAACGGACGGAATTCCCATTGTGAAACAGAATTTGCATTTGAAAATGGAATTACGATTTTCCACGAAAGTTAAAAAAATTAATGCTATTTTACTATTGCCACACGCTGTAAAACTGACAACTGACCCGTGCGCAGTACTATTGGCAAATGCTAGACTGGATTATGCGCTTCACGGTAAACCAAATGGTCACATTGGGAACCAATCAATTACTTTGTGAACGTTAGCGAAACATTTGCTGGCTGAACTTGGGGCTGGTTTACTGCTTAGTCTGTTGCACCTGCGAAGATGGGACAGTGTTTTTTTCCCCAGGAGTAAGTTTAGCCAGGGCAAACCAGTAGACAACGGTATATTGTAACGGCTGTAACTTGCGACCGAAGACTCAGAATAGAGACGAGCCAAATGTTTTAAAGAAATGTGCACGGACCGCTAAGGTGCCTACATTATTTGCTGCTATTTTATTGCGTTTGGTGGCACTAATACGCTTCCGTACTAAAGGAATATATGTAGACATACTATTGGATTGCCTATAATTTTACAAAGGTTCAAAATGGTTTTAACGTAAACTAAAATCCAAAAATGTCACAAAAGCTGAAAAATACTAACATCGCATAATGAGCTTTAAATAACAAACATTTGGAACGTCACTGTAGTATAGAAGTACCATCGATAAAATGAAAGTAGCATAGCCAACGCAAAATATCAGTGTCAAATTGTGGTCTTTCTTGTTATGTTATTATAAGATTTATTTTTATTAATCTAATCATGCACCAATGAGTAGCCTGTTTTATAGTTCAGAGGAACTGGACATTTGTTGTTTGGGTTTTTGGTGGGGGTTTTTTTTAATCTGCTGTATACTAAATTTTACATAGTGACAAATGGTAGCCTTTAACTGTTATTTATAAAAGAAAACAGAAATGAAACGGAATTTACAAAATCATGAAACAGAAAATAGCGTCTTTTTTTTAAACGGAAAACCACTGAGTCATACTTGTTCTATTCATGGGCCAACAATTTCACCAAATATATGCATTACAAGCGGACTACACTGCACTTCTGTGGTAACAGACTCCGGCCCATAGAGCCCCCCCCCCCCCCCCCCCCCCCCCCATTATTGAGTGTCTGTAGCTCTTGAAAAACCCACAACTCCTACTCTGTCAGTTCCAATGCCTACTAGTACTTTGTTTTGCAACCACTGCAAACCCCCTCCCGAAAAAAACACCCAACAACAATGAAAATGGCTCGTTTTGATAGTGATTCTGATTTAGACTCATTCTCCATTCTCCCGAAACGGAGCCGGGCAATATTTCCTTAAAATTATTTGTTCATGTTGAACATGTTGCCGGTGTGTTTTGAATATATATTTCTGTTAAATACTTGCGACATGTCACTTGAATTTTGTAAATCTATATGAAAGAAATGCGAAAAACCTAATCTCGACCAGAATATTTAAAAATATTGGGGTTTGATTTGGTTTGTTTTCCACGTGATGTTGATCACTTAGTAATAGGAAGTGTCTTTAATATTGTTTTTGTTATTAATTGTAATACATGTGTGTGTCTATATACATATACATATACATATACATATACATATACATATACATATATACTGAACAAAATAATAAACTTCCACTAACTTTGCTTGAACATAACTTGAAGAAAACAAACCAGGGGAATAACTGGTATATATGTGTTTAAAGAGTGTTCCATGATGCATCGTTTGGTGCAAAAATCATGGCCATAGGTTAACAGAAACTGGGAGAAATTTTGACCAAGTGTGGTAGGGGTTAAAAATAAAAACACACACTTAATAACTGGTATGGCCACCTCTTGAATTGACCACTGCAGTGCATCGCAGGCGCATAGAATTAACCAAAGTGTTGATTTCTGCCTGTGGAATATTGTTCCATTCCTGAATGAGCGGTTGACGAAGTTCGTTGACGTTAGCGGGTGGGTTGGGACGACACCTCAATCGTCTGTCCAGACTATCCCAGGCATGCTCGATGGGGTTGAGATCAGGACTTTTAGTGGGCCAGACATCAATGAAATCAATGTTATTTGTCCTAAGAAAATTTACAGTGTCTCTAGCTGTATGAGAGGTGGCATTATCATGCTGAAAAATCCAGATGTTGGCGTTGTTATGGAACAGAGGAATGACGTGATGAGCGAGAATGTCATCGCGGTAACGTTGAGCATTTAAATTGCCATCAATGACGACTAGTGGTGAACGATAACCATGGGCAATGGCTGCCCAGACCATGACAGAACCCCCACCCCCGAAACGATCTCGTTCAAGAACACAACAGTCAGCATAACGTTCATTTCTCCAACGGTAGACACGCACCCTGCCATCACCACGTTGTAAAGAAAATCTGGATTCATCCGAAAAAAGAATGGTATTCCAGCGTCGCCGTATCCAACGAGTGTGTACACATGCCCAATTAAGACGATGGCGTTGCGTTAAAATGCATCCGACGTAAGGACGTCGTGCATGTAAACCGTTCTCCCACAGACAATTACAATTTTGGCATACTAAAAATGCTACAATGTAAAAAACGTCAATTTTTTTTTACAAATTTTGAAGCGTTTTTGTTCACTTGACAACAATGTCAGAAAGACAAGTAAAACAAATTGACCGAATACTACACGGGACATGTCGAACCATGCATGCACGTGCAAATTGAATTTCACGTTGTCGACGATTAACAGTGCAAAAATAATCGATAAAATTCATGAATCCTGATAATACAGCTCAAGGCTAATACTACCTATATAATTTCATTACACAATGAATTCTTTAACACAACAAATACTATATGTACAAATCGGAAGTTTCTTTTTTTGTTCAGTATATATAACTGAATCCAGTGGGCTCGAACCCCGTCGGTGCTCGAGAAAGTGTTTGGCCCATCGGGTAGTTCGACCTAACCATTCTGTCAACATCGTGTACGTGTAACTCGGGACTTCGTTTTTGTTCGAGTGGTGTATTATACACTGCTCAAGATTCTACTGTGTATAAATATATATATATATATATATATATATATATATATATATATATATACACACACAGCAGAATCTCATTGGGTTGAACTCGGAAGGGTCGAATACACTGCTCGAACCAAAACCAATAATAATTAATATATCGTTCTATAGGCTGGCGGACTAGTAGAAATTCTGGCGGGCTAGTAAATTTTAGTCGGTACTGGTCTGACAGGCTAGTGAAATCTTTTCCATTTCTGCACCCCTGCTTATGGTGTACTCATACGATATTCAATTCACATCTTGAAAGAAGTTTATTAATACAGTGACTACAATGCATTTTTCAAAACCAAAACTGTGTACTCTGTATGGAAAATAATTACTCTAGATATTAAAAATATCTACAGATGTGCTCCCCCACCTACCCAAAATTTGCCCAAAATGTGTAAAACAAAAAATACGTACAAATTCTACACCAACGGTAATTTCTCCTTTGTTGTCGAGAGGCAAAGTACCGATCCACTTAACACTTCCCGATTCAGGACCGTGGTCACTCATCCAGACAACACGGTCGCCAATCTTCAAATTCTGCTTCGCTTCGTCCATTGAGAAACTCTGCCCACCCACTGACTGTTTTGCTAATGCCTGTGACACATTGACAACTATTCGTTTTCTTATTCGGTGCACAGCACAGAACACTGCACTATCGGGAGGACACGTAAAGAACTGCTCTTTTCTAAACATTCCGTCACAAGTGCCCAAACCTTTCTGATCCTGTAATAAGAACACAAAATGATAGACACAAAGCTGGCAATTAAAGCCGACATACAAATTGTATGTTTCATGGAATGTGCTGAAAACAAAAACTAGTTATGGTTTAACTTTAATGTATATATTCAAATGGTTTTTTGACCATTTTACTCTGTAATTTGGGTTTCATTTTCATCTTTTTCTTAAAATACACAAGGTACAATAACTTTCACTTTGATCCAAGGGACAACATTAAAAATGTTTAGGTTTATATACAACTTCACTGTATTACAACCACAAGTTAGTTCACATGATTTTTTACATATATGTCAGAGACCTCAAAAGTACCCGGTCTCCGGTGGCAAATCGCCGCCTGAAACAGCTTTTGCCGCCGCCTACTTTTCGTTGATGGTAAAAAAAAAAGTGCTTTCTCTTCTTTAATAAAGTCTCCTACAAAAGGGATCCAAACAAGGTGCCAAAATAGTTGTTTATTTGTCTTGAAACGCGATTAGTTCACATCGAAATTAGATTTTTCAAATGTTTCTAGGGGAGGGCCCCCAGACCCCCCGCTACTTCTTAAACTATTGAGGGCGCTGATATGTATGTTCGAAGTTAAGTTTAAAGTTTGTTTTGTTTAATGTCACCACTAGAGCACACTGATCATGTATTAAATCATTGCCACATTGGTTATTGGATGTCCAACATTTTATAATTTTGACATATACATGCACATGTAGTTATAGAGGAAGCCCGCTACATTTTTCCATTAGCAGCAAGGGATCTTTTATAATATGCACCATCACACAGACAGAATAGAACTACAGATTTTTTTATATACCACTGAATGGACTAAATGGAACAAGAAATAGTCCCAATGGGCCCACTGACAGGGATCGATCTTAGACCAATAGCACATCATGCAAGCGCTTTGCCACTGGGATACGTCTGGTACCCTACATATGTTGAATTACATTCATTATATTTGTACAACTAGCGAGTTACTTAATCCTAAAATACCATGTACACTGATTCTGGACTACACTCAAAATTCAAAGTAAGTATTTCTTGGTCTCCATACGCTCAAAATAGATCACACTACACAATTAGGGTGTTAAAAACGTGATAGTAGTTGCTATTTTGACCGCAATTGCTTAGAACGTTCAGAACTCGCTATAGGAATAATGAATGAATGAATGTTTAACGACACCCCAATAATGCGTTCGCAAGATTAACGTTGACTTGTGCTTGCACTGGCAGTTGACATTAATCTTGATGAACTAAACTGTCAACAGTCAGAGTACTCAGGCCACTAAGTAGGCTACTTGGCCTACTGTCAAATAGGCCTATAACAGTGTTAAATCCATATAATTGAAAAGTTGTTGGTAATAAGTTAAAATAAATACGGTTAAATATATTAAAACATACTAGCTCGATTCCAAAAAATATCCCATCACTATCAGGCACACGTCCACGGTATCTGACAGTTCCTTCCAACTCGGTATCATGATTTTTCATCTTCACAAAAACTCGGTCCCCTAACTTGATAGACTGAGCCTCGCTCAACCATTCCTTGTCTTGGTAAACTGCCAAACGCTCTGCGCAATTTGGAATCGAAATAAGTAGATCCAGAATATTTCGTTCTACCAATTCTGCTTCGCCTGGAATACATGTCAACTGAATTGTATTACTATTAGCGTCTGGTCCTGTCTCGAATGTCTCGAGAACGAAGATGTATTCATCTCTTTTTGTCGACTGTTCAATCAGAAATAACAGAGTTCCAGCAAGCACCTCGCTTTTTGACCGTGAGCTCGATCTCAAAGAAATCATATACTTGTCTTTTTTCTTTCCAGTCTTTTTGACAAGAAGAATGAAAAATTGTGAAACATCATCACTCATCATTAGCGACCTATATCTAAGTTAGGACATAGATCTACTAAACTTCAAGAAACAGGAACTAGAAAATCAACCTTCCTCAAACATAACTTGGAAATTCCACAGCGTCATATCTATTATCAACAGCTTACATGAGCTAGCGAATATTCCTAGCATCTATCAAACATAAGAACTTCAGCGTAATAATTTATCCTTTAGTCGGACCTTTCTACTAGTCAACCAACGTACCAAAGTCATTTCGTACCATCCATTTCGTACCTACTTTTTACCATCTCGTACCATAATGTTTGGTCATTTCGTACAATAGTCATTTGGTCATTTTATACCATAGTCGTTTCGTACCATAGTGCTTTGGTAATTTTGTACCACAGTCATTTCGTACTCGGTATCTTATTTTTGTCATGTTATGCCAGTTCTTATTTTTATTGTTGACGTGTAAACATACCTTGTAAAGTGAGCAAATGAATAAAGGTTTAAATGAATAAGAGAAGTAAATTAACGACGAAATGTGTTTCAGTGGCAATCAACCCTATTGAATTCACTTTTCTGAACATATACATGTATATTGCCACATGAAGGTGATAGTGTATTTTTAAGACGAACTGATAATTAACCCATGGCACTTTTGATCATTTCATATGATACACACACACATTTTATATAGGCCTACGCCCTTAGCCCACTGTCTTTATTAAGGGGTGGGGCTTCAATACAGTTGCATTCAACTAAGCTGCACAATAAATGATTGAGGTACGAAATGACAAAATAACTATGGTACGAATTGACTGGTTATCGTTTACGGAGTGCATATACTTTTCATAGTTTGGCCTTCGTAACTTCATTTTGTTGGAAACTTCTCTGACCTATGAAGAAACATAATTGTGAATTTGGTCATTCTACCCCCACCCCAAGAGTTTAAGGGAAGCTTAAGGGACCGAACACGGAAAAAAATTAAGTCAATAATATATGTTAACGTTTTCTTCCTCCATAAATGCCAAGTCTTGGCATATGGAAAAATTAATTTGTGAATTTTGTCATTTATACACACACACACACACACACACACACACACACACATACCACCACCACCACCACCCGGACCTCACCGGCAGGGCTTAAAAGGTTTTTTTTAAAACCATTTATATGGCCGTAGTGGGTGGGCAGGGCACAACAAGTCACCATCTTCAGACTGAGAACAGGACATTGTCAGCTCCTCTCACATCTCTTCAGGTTGACAATCTCTTACACGGACGAGTGCCCGTGTGGCAAGTACTCAAGTACTCGTGGAGACCCTACTGTTATTAGATGGGTTACCAAAATTTTAGCTCATTTCCTCTAGCCTTCCCCTGTTTATATATGTTGTCTGGGGACGACCTATAAACAGGAGAGGGCTAGAGGACACTCAAGCTATTAACACTTGTGTAAGTAGTCCGAGTACTCTGAATGTAAGAGAGCTAGACGGACATTTGGACGGTTATGGCGCTCTCGTTACAGTCAGAGTCCTAGCCCGAGTACTCTGACTGTAAGAGAGCTAGACGGACATTTGGACGGTTATGGCGCTCTCGTTGTACGGACCTGAGTGCAATAAAATTCTTGTGAAGGTTGTTGGCAGTACAAATTATGAGGAGAGCCGGTCAGAACGATCGGAAACGGAAAAACGGTATGGCGTATTATAGTATAGATATACTAATGCCAAAACAGTGGTCTAACAGTTGTCAAAAAGCTTCTCAAAGAATAGCAAGTATAAGAATTTTTTAATAAAGGTGTAACACGATATTAACATCTTGTGATTTTTATGAATCCACCACTGATTTTCATGCATCCACTCTTTTTAAATTTGGAGGGGTTTACATCTCCTCTACCCCAACCCCACTCCAACCTCTTTAGAAGTATTGAAGCAATAGGCATATTGCACATGACATCTGAAAAATGACTGGTCACTGCTTCTTACAAAATAATTATTATGCCAATCAACCGATAATTTTGTTATAAAATGTTCGCTATATGTTTTCGCTAGTTTCACTTTTCCTTCTGTAGCGTTCCTGGTTTTCAGTCTGTCTATCTTTCCATATTTTCCTTGGTTATTATATTCAGTTAAGATTCTGATTATATCTCTTACTAATTACATTAACAGCATGATCTAACTCTACTCACTTATGAATATCATGAACGTTATTTTCTCATTGCTACGAGGGATAATACAATACAATACAATACAATAACTTTATTTCCATGTTCATATATGTATAATAAAAACAGTCTGGTTGACCAGCAAAAATAAAGTACATAAAATTAAACGCTAACATCAAAAAAACACAACTAAACTACAACTCTTGTTTAATAAAGTACATGTAGTGTAACAGGTTCTATTGTCTTTTGTCTGTTCTTCAATATTTGGTTAATTAAAATGAATAAATATTATTAAGTGGCAGGGGGTCTAGTTAGAAGGCTAGTTCGTGCTGTGTCCAAATCGGAGCAGAGTTGTGCGACTGTAATGAGTTGTGTTTTAGGGCAGTTGATGATATAATAACATTTTTCGTATTTATTTAGTGTTTGGAATATTGGGAATTCTTGTGTGAGTGTAATAAAATATTTTCTCCTGTTCGTTTCTAGCTGTTTGCATTCCACGAGAAAATGTGTCTCATCTTCCACTGCCTCTTTGCAAAGCTTGCAGAGTCGGTCTTTTCTGAGAATATTGTGATACCTGCCTCTTTCGATTTCGAGGCGGTGTGCACATATTCTAATTTTAGTTACATGTCTTCTTAGGTTACAATTATTTAATGTTTCGAGGTATAGGGCAAGTTGATATGGTCGTACTATGTGTTTATAATATAACAGTTTTTCGGAGTCTTTTAATTTTTGTTTAAAAGTATTGCCTGTAGTTGTGTTGTAGTTTTTCGGTTACTAGTTTGTTGAGAGTTTTCTTGTTTTTTGGTGTAGTGTCAATAGCTGTTATGTCGATGCAGTTTTTCTTAAGCATGTTTGTTGTGTAGTTGTGAAAGCTGTTTTTGTTATTGTTATCAAGTAGCTTGCTGTATTGAGCTGCATCAAGTAGAAGTGTGCGTTCTTGAGGTAGATTTTGTAGATGTGCCCAGTAGCTTATAATTTTCTGATTTATTTCATTTATTAGTGGGTATCTGCCTAGTTCACTTTTACATGCAATATTGGTTGTGTTTCTTCCTACCTGTAAGTTGAATTTGCAAAATTTTATATGTACTTTTTCGAATGGTTCCGATTCTAAAATGTCTAGTAGTTTATTAGGGTCATGTATTTTCATCTTATTATTTAGTTCAATGCCCCAGATTTCACAGTTATAGAGAAGGATCGGTTTGATTAGGGTGTCGAATAGTTTGTTATAATAAGTGTCGTGCAACCGTTTTAAATGTTGTCGGCAGAAGTCCGTGCAAGAGTGTGGCCTGACTGAATCAACCAATCAGGTTGGTCAGGTTAGATCATTTTTCGACGCACGTTATTCATCCCCACTTGCGCTCGGGTTGTTTTTCTGTGAGGTTAGTTTTTGTGTGCTGTGTTGTTTTTCGTTTTATATATATGTAAACATGTTTGCTTCCATTCCTAGCTGTCTGCCCATTTATACATACATTTAACCAATGTATATCCTATAAGTTTCGGTTATTAAAATTATAAATTAACTACGTAAAGCGAGTCGGGCAATGACCCGTGTTACGTGTAAGGTGTAATCGTCCCATATATAATTCCGTGTTTTTACCGTGCACGAACTGTCCGCTTAATCGTTTTGGCTGAGTTCGAGAACGGACGACCCGTCTGAATAAATTAAACCTGATTAAATTAGGATCTCGTTGATTTTAATAAGCGGTCTTCGTCATTGTCGATGGTTTGTAACCCCATTCCGAATAAGTGAGTCCTAATTATATGGATTAACGACTGCTTTAATAGGGTGTTTTGGTTAAAAATAGCTTTGAAGGGGGCTGTCCAATATATATGATTTAACGGAGTTCGTGTACACCGGCATGGATGGGTAATCGTGTAAGGTGTAGAGCCTAATTATTTGGTGTGGGCTGTCCTGCAGATGTAAATTTAATTCCGCGAATATTCTCTTTGTCGGGATTATCCACGACACATTCATACACGTCCCTAAATATAAATATTTATTTGTATGGATATGTGGGTGTAAATTTACTTATTTAGTGGTAGTCAATTCATATATGGATTCTTAGAGGACTACCATACATATTTGTTATTTGTTTGTACTCCCTCGAATAAATGTGTAATCTGTTTATTTGTTAGTTTGGGTTTTCTGTGCTAGTCAAATAGGTCTGGTTTATAGTAATTTTAGCCTTCTAGAGAATTATTAATAGACTCTTAGTACCAGCAAAAGTCTACAACCGAAAGGGGTAGCCGAACCCGTTGTCCCCAGATTGGGACCCGAAAGTTAAATTTCATTACACTTCCATAGTTAGCTCCCTTGTCCCTTTACCTTTTTTAATCTCCAGGTTGAGCTCCACCATGATTTCAATACATTTTCTACTTTAAAATATATTGTCAGGGTACCCACAGAATTTTCAAATTAAAATTCCCTGTATTTTCCCTTAATTTTCCCTGTTGTAAAATATGTTTTCCTGTCTGATATCCATGATTTGTTATTGTTTACAAGGGCCTCCTGCCACCCAAAATAGTCACGCCTTCACCTCCAAATAGCATATTCAACATAAAAGTAAAGTTTGTTTTATTTAACGACGCCACTAGAGCACATTGATTTTTTATCTTATCATCGGCTATTGGACGTCAAACATATGGTCATTCTGACACTGTTTTTAGAGGAAACCCGCTGTCGCCACATAGGCTACTCTTTTTACGACAGGCAGCAAGGGATATTTTATTTGCGCTTCCCACAGGCAGGATAGCACAAACCATGGCCTTTGTTGAACCAGTTATGGATCACTGGTCGGTGCAAGTGGTTTACACCTACCCATTGAGCCTTGCGGAGCACTCACTCATGGTTTGGAGTCGGTATCTGGATTAAAAATCCCCTTCTCCCCTCCACACACATTGAAGAAGGAAATGTTTTATTTAACGACGCACTCAACACATATTTACGGTTATATGGCGTCAGGCATATGGTTAAGGACCACACAGATATTGAGGAAACCCACTGTCGCCACTTCATGGGCTGCTCTTTTCGATTAGCAGCAAGGGATCTTTTATATGCACCATCCCACAGACAGGGTAATACATACCACGACATTTGATATGCCAGTCGTGGTGCACTGGCTGGAACGAAAAATAGCCCGATAGGCCAACTGACGGGGCTTGATCCCAGACCAACCGCGTATCGAGCGAGCGCTTTACCACTGGTCTACGTCTCGCCCCCACACACATTGATGTTTTAATCATTTTTTCAGTAGTCATCGATAATCATTTGATAATTCTGACATATAGAACTTTTAGCGGAAATCCGCTATAGATACATTTTATTTTCCATTAGCAGCAAGCTCCGCCCTTAGATACTAATATACTGGATAGGACGGGGAAAAACTTTGTGGGATAAAATGCAGAGCCGGTTTATTCTAGTAGCACATGTAGCACGTGCTACGGGTTCCGCGCTTCAGGGAGCCCCGCGGTGATGTGTAGGTTTATTTTCCCCCTCTCCCTGATGGGGTTGCAAAATATATATCTTGGGAAGGAGGCCCTCTGTTATTTGTGCTACAGGCCGCGCGGATCCTTAAACCGGCTCGGAGTACAATACCATATCTTCGAGAGGTATGTTGTTTGATATTTTGGAGGTGTTTTTTTCATGTGGGTGTTTGGTTTTGGGTTTTTATTTTAATGTTTTCTTCTTCTTAGTTTAGCTTCTTTTTTCCCAAGGTTCAATGGTCCGAAGGTTCAGTATTCCGAAGGTTCAATGGTCCGAAGGTTAAGTAGTCGGAAGGTTCAATGGTCCGAAAGAGAAAGAGAAATAGCCCAATGTGCCCACCGACGGGGATCGATCCCCAACCGACCGCGAATCAAGCCAGCGTTTTACCACTGGTCTACGTCCCGTCCCCATAATCACGAAGAATGGCAAAAGGACAGTGTCAAATGCACTAAACAAATGTGAATTCTTTTCAGTAATCACTAAGCGTACCTCTGTGTAAACCGTGTTAGGCAACCGTGTGAGAAATATGTTATCACACGACAATATGATACATGTTCGATATCAATTTAAAGACATCTGATTGGCTTCTTAAATATCAGTCAAAGCCAACCACTGAGATTATGGCTACACACGTCAATTTCTATTTTCAGATGACGTACAATTCAACAGTGTATATTATATGCAAACGAGAGCGCAGTATATAACTTGGTTCAAAATATGTTTTAATTTTTTTTTAAACCTGTATTTTAAAGATAAAGCTCTCATGTCAGTTTAAGAGTTAGATACAATTTATCTCGCATTTTAAACAAATTGTATTCAACTCGCCTTCGCTACCATTGGCGTAGCCAGATTTTTATACTGAAGGGGGACCAAAAGAAAGAAAGAAATTAAACGACGCATTCAACACATTTTATTTACGGTTATATAGCGTCAGACATATGGTTAAGGACCACACAGATTTTGAGAGGAAACCCGCTATCGCCACTACATGGGCTACTCTTTCCGATTAGCAGCAAGGGATCTTTTATTTGCACTTCCCACAGGCAGGATAGCACAAACCATGGCCTTTGTTGAACCAGTTGTGGATCACTGGTCGGTGCAAGTGGTTTACACCTGCCCATTGAGCCTTGCGGAGCACTCTCAGGGTTTGGAGTCGGTATCTGGATTAAAAATCCCATGCCTTGACTGGGATCCGAACCCAGTACCTACCAGCCTGTAGACCGATAGCCTAACCACGACGCCACCGAGGCCGGTTTATATGCATCATCCCACAGACAAAATATTACATACCACGGTCTTTGTTACAATGGCTGGAATGAAAAATAGCCCACCGACGGGGATCGATCGTGCATTAGACGAGCGCTTCACCACTGAGCTACGGCACGGCCCCTTGTTCATCGGGCGACAGACGAATATAAACTGTGGTTGGAAAAAAAGAGGTGTGCTTGGAGAGAGCATAGTCCCCCTTCCTGTTTCCCAGGTAACGCCAGTGTTGGCTCCTTGGGTACAGTTTGAAGCATCTCGGAAGCTAATAGGTATGTAACGATTATTCATGTAGTATTCTCTGTTTATCCAACAATATTCTAGTCACGATTCATACGCTTGGCGATGCTATTAATCTATGATTATATAAATAATATAACAAAAAGAATGCCCATTTTAAGAGTGGATATTTGAAAACGTAAGCCACACTTGGATAGGCCAGTGGTATAGTTAATAAAAACGAAATGTTTTTTAATTAAAATAACTTTATTGAAGTCCAACAGTTAAAACTCCTATATACAGTTACGGTTTCCATGATATAATGTCGAATACTAATGCAAAATAAAAGCACACTGTAGTACAGTGTTTCAGATCAATGAACCTTCGAACTATTGAACGTTCGGACTATAGAACGGTCCTTACTGAAAGAAAAAAAGGAATGTTTTATTCAACGACGCACTCGACACATTTTATTTACGGTTATATGACGTCAAACATATGGTTAAGGACCACACAGATATTGAGAGAGGAAACCCGCTGTCGCCACTTCATGGGCTACTCGTTTCTATTAGCAGCAAGGGATCTTTTATATGCACCATCCCACAGAAAGGGTAGTACATACCACGGCCTTTGATATACCAGTCGTAGGGATCGCAGCTTTTATGTTAATTGATAATTACTAAAAGGAAAAATAAAGTGTGGTACCTGCTTAGTATGCGTCACTACTGAACACTTGAACGAAGAAAAAATGTGGTAGGCTAGATGGAACCGTTGGACACGGCTGTGACATTGTCATTACCGTATCGCCATTGTCATCTCAGTATTTAGCCGATAACGGTAATGATGTATTTTGATCACGAGAACGACACTGACAGTTCTTTGAAATCTCTATGTTCCCAGACTTTAAAAATAGTTTGTTTTGTTTAACGACACCACTAGAGCACACTGCTTAATTAATCATCGGCTATTGCATGTCAAACATTTCGTAATTCTGACACGTAGTCATCGGAGGAAACCCGCTACATTTTCCCTAATGCAGCAAAGGATCTTTTATATGCACTTGTCCACAGACAAATAAAAAGCACATACCACGGCCTTTGACCAGTTGTGGTACATTAGCTGGAACGAGAAAAAACCCAATCAGTTGAATGGACCCACTGAGGTGATTTGATTCTGCGATGCAAGCACCTCAAGCGAGCACTCGACCGACTGAGCTAAGCAATAAAAAGCACATATTATTTGACAAATATTTGACAAAACACCGTTTGACTATGTATATTATTATTATAAATAATAATCATACATACAGCCTGTCGTACGCGTATCCGCACACATCACATGTAAACACGTACGCGAGTGCTATTGGGCTAATATATTGCTTAGAGCACCCTCCCCACCCCCGTGCAATGGCGTAGCCAGCATGAGGCAGATGAGGCGCTTGCCTCGTCTGGAATGACCCCAGATTTATCTTATTTTTCCCATGACATTGATATTTAGTTTACAGGTCTGTTTGCCTGGCGGGTTTTTTTTTCCTCTCGGCTACGCCACAGCCGTGGGATATGTGGGGTTTTTTTTAAAGAAGGCAACCGACTATCATAAACCGATTTATTACATCTCGCAGATTAATAAAATTCTTGGTGCCAATCTTGCATTTTTGGCCAGGCGTCAAAGTGAAATCATCGCATATACTCTTCAAAAGAAGAAACGCAAAACCACATTGTCGTAACATTTGGAGAATTGATTTAATTATTGAATGGTGAGTCCGATAATTACCAAATGTTGCAGGATTGTTCACAATTCACTCTAGTCCATTGTGAGTGATAGGACACACCACCAAGGTCAAGGTCATCTGGAGTCAATACCGGGTGTGGCCTCCGCGTGTGTTGACAACTGCCTGGCACCGCCTGCCCATTGAAGCAACCAGAGTACGGATGACGTCCCGGGGGAGGGTGGCCCACTCGGCCTGCAAGGCTGCTGCCAGCTCGGGCAGGGTCTGGGGCTGTGGTTGTCGCTGTCGGTCCAACTCGTCCCATAGATGCTCAATTGGGTTCAAATCCGGTGATATCGATGGCCAAGGAAGGACATTAATGTTGTTGTTCTGTAGGAAAGCCGTTGTGAGACGTGCTGTGTGAGGCCTGGCGTTGTCATGTTGGAACACTGCGTTGGCGTTGGCCATAACTGGAACGATGTGTGGCCGGAGGATCTGGTCAATGTAGCCCTGTGCATTCAGGTTGCCCTGCACGTGGACCAGGTCAGTTCTGCCAGTGTGTGAGATGGCTGCCCACACCATGACACTACCCCCGCCGAATCTGTCCACTTCCTGCACGCAGTTTGCCGCATAACGTTCACCACGACGCCTATACACGCGACATCTTCCATCATGACGTCGGAGCAGAAATCGGGACTCGTCATTGAACCACACCTGTCTCCATCGCAGTTGAGGCCATTGTCGATGAATCTGGCACCACTGCAGTCGGAGTCGACGGTGTTGGTGTTAAGATGACACCTCGAACTGGACGTCTGGCACGAATTCCTACCTCACGTAGGCGGTTCCGTACGGTCTGGTCGGATATCCTGCGCAAACCTGGTATTGCTGCGGCTGTGGAGGTGGCAGTAGTCAATCGTTCCCGAAGGTGGCGTAGCGGTCCTGCCCGGGGGTAGTGACACGTGGTCGACCGGATCTAGGGAGGTCACGTGTTGATCCATGTTGCTGGTAACGGTCCCACAGTCTGGAGATGGTGCTTGGGGACACATGGAATGCCCTGGCAACGGCCGTTCTGGATTCGCCTGCGTCTAGTCGGCCGATGGCATTGTTTCTCTGCGGTTCACCGAGACGTGGCATGCCCTGGATTGTCAACTGTCGGCCAGATACAGAGGCCAGGCAAGCGAACACCCTGCACTTTTATACTGTCGGTGTTCATGTTGCACGTGCAGACAACGCACGTGCAGTGGTGACATGGTTTGCACGTGGCTGCGTTTTTGCGAATATTCACATTTTGGAACTTTATTGTACAGTAGCTGCGTTTTATCGAATGTAACCGTGGGAATGTGTTTGGGACATGCAATGACCTTATATTCACAAAGCATGAACCGGTAGGAAACATAAAATCGGAGTTATAACCCATTTGTACCTTTTGCGTTTCTTTTTTTGAAGAGTATATGTTGGCCAATTAGAAAATCTTATGTCTAAAATGAATCATAAAAACTACGACCAAACCACACGAACAAGATACAAAAATTATTATAATAATTATCGTAAGTAGTTTATGTGCAACTAAATTAATTTTTTTTTACTAAAAGTACTGCGATCATTTTAAATCTGTTATGGATAGGATGTTTTCTCTAGTTTTTAAAAAAACATATCTTAAAGGGACATTCCTGAGTTTGCTACAATTTTTAAGATGTTATCGACTAACAGAGACTTTTTAACGAGTGTAATTACATATCAAATATATTTTTTTGCATAAAATATTAGTGGCTGTATATTAAACGTGTTTCTGATCGTTCTAATATTTGTACTAGGTTAAATTTCACTTCATTTCCTAAAACATTTTTTTTCGTACGCACGAAATTATATGAAAACAAAATCCAGTTTGTACTTCTTAAAAATATTAAGACGACCAGAAACACATTGAATATACAGACACTGATATTCTAAACAAGAAAATATATTTAATATATATAAGTTTAATCGTACAAATATTTTATTAGTCGGAAAAATCTTACAATGCAGCAAACTCGGGAATGTCCCTTTAATATAATTCAATGGCAGCAAACACCAAACATTTGCAGGATTTTATGGTGTTTTTTTCCAGTGGAAACTATAGGAAATATTCCTTCCTGTGTAATAAAACTATATTGTTCAAACAAGAAAATTGTAATTTGTGTATTTATAGTCATGAAGCATAACAGTATTTTGTGTTTGTAATTGTTTGATTCAGTAAATTTGCCGATATCCACATTTAAAGGGACTTTCCTGAGTTTTCCAACCTAGCAAGTCTACCGTTTGTTTTCCCCCTCCCCACCACCACCCCCCAACAAAATAAACATACAACCGGTTTTGTTTACATACTATATTAGATTAACGTTTTTTAAATACATTTGGAATGATCCATGGACAAATTATTTCAACTTTCAATTTGGCCTTTGGAAGAAATAATAAATTATTTCAGACAAAAATCGATATTTTACAACACATTACGATGTCCAGAAATGCATTGGTTATTAAAAAAGATATTTTTATTTTTAGCAAGACAGTGTAAGTATATTGTAATTTAAATAATGTACACATATTTTATTGGCCAAAAACAAACTCCGATATTACATTACAGTATGTTTGTTTTAGATGTAGACATCATCTTCACATCTTCACGAAGGTGGCAAAGTCGTCATGATTTGACAAAATCTGAAGCATTGTCAGGATTGTCCATATATCACTACGTCAAATCATGTTAAAATCCAATCGATTGGCTCGTACCAGAATAGACAATTGCATAGCAACTGATGAAATCGTAATTTTAATTGTCTGGTCACAATCAGCTATTCTCGTACAAGGCACTCGTATTGTGTGGCGTCGCCTTCTAAGGTATTTTTTGCGTGTTTTTAAATATATACTACTCTAAAGAATTTAAGGGTCAAAAATGTATAACCAAATAAGTTTCAGAGTGTATTAGATTGATGATGTAAACTACACCAACATTTTTATTTATTGTTCCATATTTACAAAAAAACACAAATAAACGTCACTGTATACAAGAAAGTCACATGACATGCTGTCAAAGTTGAAGGTTGTCGAACATGGAGTTTACACATTAGAACATTCGTTTAATAGTGTGTGAATCCACCCCTGGCGCGAATACACTCGACACATCGTTGCCTCATGCTGTTGATCAGACGTCTTAAGAACTCTTGGGGAATGGCCTGCCACTCTGCCATAAGAAGTTGACCCAGATCATGAAGGTTGGCCGGAGGGGCATGGTTATTCCGAACTCTCCTGCCTAATTCGTCCCAGGCGTTCTCTATTGGGGCCAAGTCAGGCGAATATGCTGGCCAATCCATCCTGACGATACCACCCTGGCGCGGTGGGGTCTGGCATTGTCATCCTGCAGAACTGCCCCGCCGCCAATCTGCTGAAGGCCTGGGAGAACCAACGGCCGGATAATCTCATTCAGATAGCGGATTCCATTCAGATTGCCATCCACCACAGAGGGGGGTCCTGTGGTGGATAGAGATGCCGCCCCACACCATGACGCTGCCACCACCGAACCGGTGACGTTGTCTAACGTTAACGTCAGCGAAGCGCTCCCCAGGACGTCTGTAGACACGAACCCGACCGTCGTTGAACTGGAGATTAAACCTGGACTCGTCAGTGAACATCACTCGACCCCACTGAACACGTTGCCACCGCAGATGAAGCGTGCACCAGTGACGTCTGGCCGTTCTGTGACGTGGTAGGAGTGGTGGTCGAACAGCCTGGCGACGGCAGCGTAGATTATTGGCTCTCAGACGATTGCGTATGGTTTGATCAGACACTCGAGTTCCAGTCGCAGTCCGCAGATTGTCACGTAATCGGCGTGCAGTGGTTGTGCGTTGACGTAGAGCCATATTGGTGATGTAGCGGTCCTCTCTATTTGTAGTGCTTCGGGGTCTTCCCGAACGTGGACGATTTCGAACAGAATTCGTTGCTTGGTACCGTTGCCACAGTCGGCCAACGACACTCTGACTGACACCAAGTCTCAGAGCAACATTTCTTTGCGTATTGCCATCCTGAAGCCAAGCAATAGCCCATCCTCGATCTTCGATAGTCGGTTGAAGTCGTACCATTGTCGAATTTGGAGTGTGCACCGTACACTAACGCAAGCTCCAATTATACGGAAATTCAGCATTGGGAACATGGAATACACGTGCAAAGCGTGCAAATGAAGAGCTTTGTGAAAAAGCAAGTTATGGGCACTTAGCAGACCTTTCGCTTTCGCCCTAATTTACGTGCAAATGTAAGCATGTTTTCGCCATTAGAACTAGTCGACAGTGTCAATGACTGGATTTTAATTCATTTATGGGTTGCTTAGACCCACTTTCGTCAAAATGGAACAATACCATGCGTGACATTATGGTCTAGCTAATATAACTGACATTCAGAAAATAATGTCGAAAATATCGTCTGACCCTTAAATTCTTTTGAGTAGTAGTTGTTAAATGTTAATGCATATTTGAAGAACCCATCTGTAGATTCTAAGCAGTGTTAAAAATACTCTTGTAAGTAGTTGTACTGGCGCGAAATATGATTTAATAATTTTGTTATAACAGATGCAAGAAACAAATAAAACGTGAAGGAGCGAAACAATGAGATTTTAAGAAAGCTATTCTGACTTTGACAGCTGACTTCTGATTGTTTTTTTTCTTTTATTCATATTGTTCTCTCCATAACTAGACACTGCGGCTAACGTGTCTAGTGGACAACCCGTAGCTAGCCACTGCGGCTGTGTCTAATGGACACCCCATAACTGGATACTGCGGCTAATGTGTCTAATGGACATCCCATAACTAGATACTGCAGCTAATATGTCTAATGGACAATCCATAACTAGATACTGTGGCTAATGTGTCTAGTGGACAACCCGTAGCTAGCCACTGCGGCTAATGCGTCTAATGGACAACCCGTAGCTAGCCACTGCGGCTGTGTCTAATGGACACCCATAACTGGATACTGTGGCTAATGTGTCTAATGGACATCCCATAACTATATACTGCAGCTAATGTGTCTAATGGACAATCCATGACTAGATACTGTGGCTAATGTGTCTAATGGACAATTCATAACTAGATATGCGGCTGTGTCTAATGGACAATCCATGACTAGATACTGCGGCTAATGTGTCTAATGGACACCCCACAATTAGATACCATGGCTAATGTGTCTAATGGACATCCCATAACTAGATACTGTGGCTAATGTGTTTAATGGTCAATCCATGACTAGATACTGAGGCTAATGTGTCTAATGGACACTCCATAACTAGATACTGCGGCTAATGTGTCTAATGGATACCCCATAACTAGATACTGTGGCTAATGTTTCTAATGGACACTCCATAACTAGATACTGTGGCTAATGTGTCTAATGGACACTCCATAACTAGACACTGAGGCTAATGTGTCTAATGGACACTCCATAACTAGATACTGCGGCTAATGTGTCTACTGGACACCCCATAACTAGATATTGTGGCAAATGTGTCTAATGGACAATCCATGACTAGATATTGCGGCTAATGTGTCTACTGGACACCCCATAACTAGATATTGTGGCTAATGTGTCTAATGGACAATCCATAACTAGACACTGAGGCTAATCTGTCTAATGAACATCCCATAACTAGATACTGCGGCTAATGTGTCTAATGGACAATCCATGACTAGATACTGCGGCTAATGTGTCTAATGGACACTCCATAACTAGATACTGCGGCTACTGTGTCTAATGGACAATCCACGACTAGATACGTGGCTAATGTGTCTAATGGACAATCCATAACTAGACACTGAGGCTAATGTGTCTAATGGACACTCCATAACTAGATACTGCGGCTACTGTGTCTAATGGACAATCCACGACTAGATACGTGGCTAATGTGTCTAATGGACAATCCATAACTAGATACTGCGGCTAATGTGTGTAATGGGAAATCCGTAACTAGATACTGCAGTTAACGTGTCTAGTGGACACTCCATAACTAGATACTGCGGCTAATGCGTCTAATGGACACTCCAGAACTAGATACTGCGGCTAATGTGTCTAATGGACACCTCATAACTAGATACTGCTGCTAATGTGTCTAATGGACGCTCCATAACTAGATACTGTGGCTAATGTCTCTATTGGACACTCCATAACTAATGTAGCTAATGAACTAGACACATTGCTTAGTTTCTAATGAACAATCCACCATTAGATACAGGGTTTAGTGACAAATGAACAATCTCTATATGGTTCCCAGTGTCTAATAAACGATCCATACTTAGACACATATACTACTGAACAATCCATCCCTGACTCGAAACATAGTGTCTAATGAACAATCCACACTTAAGACTCAAAATCTAGTTCATCTAATGAACAATCCACCTTTGGACAGTGTCTAATGAACAACCTCTATACACAGAACCTAGTCAAATAAATATAACTATATAACACGTCGTGTTCTTGTTAAGTTTTTATTTTCACAATGAATCATACATCATTTCAAAATACAACAAAGAATGATGGTGGTATTCACAATACACAACTGATGTAATAAATAAAATACATCAATACAATCTAACAAGTACATCTAGTCCAGCAGATAATAAATTTCTTCCGTCATAAAAAGGAAAGGAATGTTTGACGACACCTCAATACATTTTTAACTAGGACTGTTGAGCTGTCTAACATACTCATGTATGCAGCAGTGTTCACACTTGCACTTTGAACTAGTGTATCTAAACCAGTTTAAAATTCAAGTGTAAAATGCAGTCTGTTCACTATACCGGTATAGCTTAACACTTCGGTTTGTGGTTTAGTTTTAAACACGGTGCCTAAACCTCTTTTGGATATAGGCACGTTAGTAAAATACCAGTAGTTAAACTGGTATAGCTGAAACACTTCGGTATGTAGGTTAGTTAAAACTGGTATAACTAAAACAATTTAAAATGCAAGTGCAAACGCAAACTGTTTTAGTTTAACTAGTGACGGTATATATATATATATATATATATGTAGTCTTTATTCCTCTAAGCAGGGAGTTGTAACATATAAATACATTTCATTACATACATACAATTATACAAGAATACAATAAGTTAATAAATAAAACTATGATAAATGTGGGTAAGTAGAGCATGCATCGAACCATGAGTACATAGTGATTCAAATACGAGCCCATAAAGTTTATGGGGGTAATACAATTATCGCTTGCTATTGGTAGCTTCAAAGTATTGTTTGCTTAGTAGATGAATGTAATAGATAATGGTTTCACAGTAAGTACTTTCTATCGAGTCATCAACATTAATTGGAGGTTCACAAGATAATATCTTAGTAATAAAAACAGAATCGGGAAGATTGTGAAGAACGACACCGAGTTCCACTGGTCCGATGTCCAGAAGAGATATCGAGAATTCGTCTCTAATTTCAGATATAGATTGACAATGACATATAACATGTATTAGCTAATCAGAATAGTTTAAGTGACAGAGGGGACACACTCCTTCACATGACATAGGTCGCCACGAAGCGCATACATTAATTACATGATGTTGCATGTTCTTTTAACAATGGGTTCACACGAGAAATTTGCCATGCTTTGTGGATATTTAAATTGGGATGAAGTTGCAGAAAATGGCTGATGTCTGGCGAAGACGAGATTTGTGTTTGCCACTTTAATTCTTCAAAATCAAATACGCTTTTCTTAACTAGTCGTTTCCATATATGTTTCGATGGAAATATTGACGTATTATAGAAATCAATCAGATGATTTAAAAGTTTGTATTTACACATAATCTTGTGTATATCTGCTATAAAACCTAAAGGAGTTACATTTGTTTTTAAAACATAGCAGCCTACTGGTTATAACTTCATGTACCAAGGTCCAAGTTGGGGTCCGTAGGAGGTGACCCAGAAAATATAACTTGTGCATGTCTATTTATTATTGCTTCAATAGAAGTGATACCAATCCCAGGCAGATGTCTGTTCGAGTTCGTTTGGGCAAACCCTGAATATTCTCAATAGAGAACCTAAATGCATGTTCTAATGCTAACAGTTCATTCTTTGAAATATCGCATCCATATAGAGATGTTCCCAGACATAGTACCTTTACGAGTTTTACACTTGTGATTGGGCTGAGACCAGATGGATGACAGCCGGATTGCAGGAGGGCCATGCTTGTAGATTTTATTGTTTTACATGATTCCATTGTCCTTTCCCAGTGATCTAAGTGTTTTTGGACTGCTATACCAACATGTTTAATAGAAGTTGTATTTGGAAGTTGTTTATTATAAAGAAAAAACACTGGATCAGGTTCTTGGACAAAGATGATGACTTGACTTTTCTGAGATGAGAATATAAATCACCATTTGGAACTATACTGTTCACACATCAGAAGCATGTCTTGCATGTTACGAGGGGAAGGAGAAATGAGGGCAATATCGTCTGCTTGTGTTGGACACGATATATGAACATCCATAATCATTGATCCTTTCTGACTTACTTAATTTGTTTAGTAAATCATTTATATGTAGCACATACAATTTTGGAGCAAGCATGCTACCCTGACAGAGTTCCCTAGATTGTCTGAATTTTCTTGAATAAATATTGTTTACCAGGACAGAAGATTTGGCATTACTGTATATACTGTCCAATATTATCCAGATTTTAGGAGAGGCCAATTTCTGACAATTTAAACATTAACCCTGTATGCCACACAGTGTCAAAAGCTTTCAAGCTATCCAAAAATGCAACACTAGTAGTCACTGCACTCCCTGTAGTGATTAATGGTTTTTAACTAGAGAGGCAGATATACAGAATTCTTCATCTGAGGTTAATGCGTGCCGTTTAAAATCGGATACCTTTTCTTCTAAGTACAATTTGAAGTTGTCATCAAAATGGTTTTCTGTCGTATCACTAAATACATTGCTAAAGTGATCTGCCATGGAATTGCAAATATCTTTGGGGTGAGTAATTGTTTTGTCGGCAATATTGAGACATGATAGAACTACTTTTCTTTTTGTTCCTCAGTTTAGCCCAAAGCGACTTATGATTGAGATTACACGCCTCATCTAAGGTAGCATATCCTTCTGTCTCATTGCTCAAGTACGCCTTGTTTAGATTTGATCGAAATATGTCTTTTGCTTGCTTGTACATCTGAAAGGTGGAGAATTGCATCCCACGAGGTCTGCCTTCAGCTAGCCAGAGTGTGAAAACTCGATATTTCCAACCAGTGTTTTAGCGAAAAAACGTATATAGTGGTGTAGGAAGGTGCTAAAAAGTGTGTGTGTGTGTGTGGGGGCACACTTTTACACTATTATAAAGCAAATATAAAGCAAAATATCTGAAGTGTGTGTGCCCCCTTACCACCACCCCCCCCCCCCCCCCCCCCCCCCACGCCAGTGATATATAATAATAATAATTAAATCAGTTCAACTTGTGTAAGTGTGAACACAGCTTATGGTCAATCCAACGGCAGGGCCCCCAATTCAGTAAACTCTCACAACTTTGAGATCTCGTAGTGCAATGCAAGAAGACTTGCTAGAACGATGTGGTGATGCGTAAGCGAGTTTAAGAGAGCTTTGCTAATTAGTCTCTGATTAACAGAGAAAAAGAAAGAAACCCCCACTGTCACCATACATGTATGCTATACTTACGGATAGTTGCCCACAGACACGTTTCTTGCTATAGTGTGTGCATTAGTGATTAATAGGTCAATTAGTTGTTATCAGCGAACTCGAAAATTATCAATGTAATGGTATTTAACGTCAAACACAGGGTTTTTGTTGTATTAGAATGGACATCGTTGCCTACTGCAGAGTACTCGAGTTACAGCGAAATATGGCGGTAGTGCAGATTATTAATTTTCTTTTCCCTGTATATTCTGACCAGTTACGTTTCAGAATTAAGAATGATATAATAAATTTCTGGACATGACCTAATTACGTGTCAATGCGATGATTTCATCATCTCTCGCATAGTTCGGGAAAATACGGTATTGCATATTGCCGGAGCTACGGCAATTCAAATTTCAACATTATTAACGCTTTAATCATAGCATGATCTATTACTATTAAAAATAAGGGTCAATAGGCTAAAAAGAAATTAGAAAATAAAAGAAATGCTACAAAAAATAACACCGATGTTCAACAAGTATATATATACATACATATATACATACATACATACATGTATACATGTGTCTAAACCGGATTCACTTCGTACCGTCGAAATAGTCCAGTTTACATAGAGGACCGGTTTAGACAGAGTTCATCCAGAGTTATGGTTCTTGAATGATCAACAACTCGCGATCAACAATGACATTTGAACCCATTTTTATGAGTTCAAGTATATTTCACAGATAAGAGCAAAAAGGACATTGGAGTTTGTAATTGGGATGTTATCCATACGGTTTGATATTGGATTGGGCTAATTTAAACGTTTTCTGGGGGTTCTAATATGGGGACGTTCATCGCCCCAAAACATTATATGTATGTAGAAATTATACCCATCCAGATAGGTACCTAAAAGGGTAAACTCAGTGGGGCAAAGAAAAACGACCGAAGTGATCGGGTCGGCATTACGGAAATTGACGATCCGTTCAAAATTAAGCAGCCCATCGTTCCGAAAAATACCATTCCAGTATTTAAAAAAAAATATATATATTTTTGAAAAAAAAGACTGAAAAAATAATTTCCACAATTTCTCCGACGACGGAAATCCGTCTCACGACGGACAGTTAACAGCCATGTATATGCAAGTCTTTTTCTAAATTAAAACCAGATCAAGGTTTAAATAATCAGTGACAGATATGATATATACTCGAATATCTAAACACATTGATTACTATACAAATATAAAAGTTAGTTTGTTGTAACCACACCACTAGAGCACATTGATTTATTCATCATCGGCTATTGGATGTCAAACATTTGGTAACTGTGACATAATAATTATAGTCTTTGAGAGGAAACCATCTATATTTGTTTTTTTCATTAGTAGCAAGAGATCTTTTATACGCACCATTCCACAAACAAGATGGCACATACCACAGCCTTTGATAAACCAGTCATAATACACTGGCCGGAACGAGAAATAAATAACACAATAGGCTCACCAATGGGGATTGATCCTAGACCGATCACAAATCAGGTGAGAAATAATAAAGATCAGGGGTGGGAATTGGTGAACTGTAAAAAAGAGGAAATCTAGAGGCGTCCCGGAAATTCTTGAAATCCTAGATTAAAATATGTGCCATCTGACACATTTTGGAGGAAAGGACGATTAAAATGCAAGGAAACGCAATGTTCCACGAGAGGAAAACAGCTGATCCGAGGAGAATTCCCACCCCTGAAAGATACATGTACATATATAGCACCATAAAGGCTTTAAAATAGTAATCAGTATTCTATGTCATAACGGACTTGAAACTTTGATTATAAAATATTTTGATTTACGTATAGTAAACCCGAGTTTAAGATGGAAAAAGGTATTAGCAATTTGGTGAATTCAGTCAGACAATCTTCAGCCTAATTCATGTTTAAATTAGGCAAACAGCCGAAATGGCAGAAGATCAAGAAACGGCATGCAATTTTTGAATTAGCTGATCGCTATCCATTTAAATCCTTTTTTTCTCTTAAAAAGTTTAATGTATGCATTTAGTGACAGGCCTATAAACATCAGCGACAAATGCTATGTACAGCACTTTAAAAACTGAGGTCTATTTCTTCATAGTGTCTGATCATATCGTCTTTTCCATTGCCATCAAAATAGCACTGTAATAAAATAATTATTAGGCATTAATTAAAATGGAATGTAAATTTAACAAAAAAATAATTGGGGAGGGGGAATTACAGCTTTAATGACACCTCTGTACATTTTATCTAACAAAATATACAAACACTCTAAAATTAGGGTCATAGGCATAGCTAGATTTTATATTGGGTGGAGGGTGGCCCCCAAATTGTGATGTCCTTACATGTATTATGGGGTGACAGACAGTGATGAATAAAATAAGAAGGGCTGCTGGGGGGTCCATGGCCTCATGCTCTCCCACTTAGGGCATCAAATGTTATCACTTGGTCGGAGCTAGATTTCTGGGGCCAGATGCCACAAGAGACAAGCGTCATCGTAATTTTGAGAGACAATTTCCTAACATGGCATGTTTAAAGATGCACAGCCCATAACTGAATTCTGGAAAATATAGGAGCTGCCAGATCGGGAACAAATAAAAGTTTGGCAAGGGAAAGGGGTAGTTTCCGAGAAATAAAATAAATGTTTTATTTAACAATGCACTCACACATTTTATTTATTTTCTTGGCGTAGAATATGGTTAAGGACTATATAGATCAATGAGAGGAAACCTGCTGTCATCCACTTCATGGGCTACTCTTTAAGATTAACAAAAGGGATCTTTTATCTGCACCATTTCATAGACGAAAAAACATACCACGGCCTAAGATAAATTCCAGTCCTGGTGCAAATGATTAGAACAATCCCAGACTGATCGCATAATATGCAAACGCACTACCATTTTATACAAAAACCCCATGGGTAGATGGGATAAAAACAATCGTTAAAAAACCTCTGTTCCTAGGGTCTGCAAATTAAAAATTCGTACATAAGGGGAAAAGATTTCTTACCAAAACAGGTGCAGGCAGAGGGAATTTGCTTATGTACAAGCCATTCCTCGTGAAATTCAAACAGTGTTTGTAGATATTTATGGAAAATAAAAGTTATCTGATGTGAAACCAAAACAGTAAAATAAACTAGAGTTAGTTTAAAGATTGCAGAATGTCTTTTAGTATTTTCCTTAGTATTTAAGCCTTTAACATAGGTGAGCCTAGTTCCTGTTTGGTATTAAAAGGCCCACCACATTGCTATAGTTTTGCACCCCTAGCTTATCTACCCCATCTAGGTCAACTGCAAACACAATGGCAATGCTTGTTTTTCTTCAATTAGTAGGACGCCAGTAGAACTGGCAATTTACGCGAATTGCGCAGGCGCTGAATTTCCAGCACGTGATTTTTGAAAGCATTTAACTGTCTTGATTGAGGGGTCGTCTGATACCTCCAAAATATATTTATATCCATAGAGGTTTGGTAAAACACCTTTCCAGGGGTGCATTGGGGATTTGCCTTGAAATTTTGACAGTGACCAATGGTTGGCATACGCACTTTACAATGTAAGGGGGTGTTAATAATTACGTAACATAGTAGGGGTAGAGGAATCTTCGGTATGTTCAATATACATACGTAACACTGTATGAAGACTATATGTTAGACCTAAAAATAATGGTAAATTTTTTTTAAAACCCGGCACATAGGATTTAATCCCCGTCTGCGGGATTTTATCCGACAATGTACCATGACTGGTATCGTAAAGGCCATGGTAAATGATAGGCATCTGTGGGATGGTACATATAAGGGATCCCTTGCTAGGGGTAAATGGCACCCACATTGTCTTTTAAATGTAGCGGTTTTCCAAGGGCGTGACAGACATTTCAGCGGGTGATGGGGGTTATAGACTGTATGTGAGCGAAGTTTATATGGGGCCATGTTCCCCCCCTTTTGGCTTCAACATTTTTTTACTCTACTAAATGAGGAAGACCTTGCGACCCCACAAGAGACTCCACATGTTACGGTTACAGAGCCAAGAACTGGCATGTAGATTATGTCAAAATTACCAAAGTTGAAAATCCAGGAGCTGCCAGATCGGGATTAAATCAATAGGAAAGGAAGGAAAATGTCGTTAAAAAAAGGAAACTTTTATTTAACAATGCACTCAACACATTTTATTTACGGCTATATGGCATCAGACATTGGTTAAGGACCACACGTAAATTAAAAAGGAAATGGTGCTGTCTACTTCACGGGCTACTCTTTTCGATTAACACATGAGGGATCTGTTATACAAACCATCCCATAGTTCTACTAACACTTAATAAAGCCTTTTCTAAACCAGGTGGGCACTGGCTGTCGAGAGTACGTAGTCCACTCAAAACCGGTTTTAACCCAGAATAGTATGCATATCAACCGAACGTTCTTTACCACTAGCGCTACGTTCCGCCCCATTTTTAGTGGGATAAAAAAACAATTTCAAAACCTCTGTTCCTATGGGTCTGCAAATTATAGTTTGCTACATTTGTGGTTTGCCGAGTTCTTACCAAAACAGGTGCAGAACAGAGGGAATTTGTGATGTACAAGCCGTTCCTCGTGAACACACACAGTTTTTGTAAAGTCCTGGAAAACTTGTATTTCATATTTGGCATGATATTATTAAAATAACCAGACACTGTAACTTTTTAACGACATGTTACCGCCATGGTTACTGTCATACAGAAGAAAGGTTTTAAAAGGGACATACCCTAGGTTATAAACACTAAGGCATATTTTTTACTATTAGAGCTGTTTTTGATAACTGAAATCATACTTTACTTAGACTTTATTTTTGTTATTGTTTATATTATCCATTTCCGTACATTCAAAGTCTTTTTTGGTAATCCTGGTGTTTTTATTATCACAAAATGCATTTCTCATATTTTTAAAAATGCACCTGCGTCTGAGAAGTAAAAGTTTTAGTGTATTTTTAAGAGGGTATTTCACAATTTCAAAGTCAAAGACTCATATTTCACTCAATTTTAAGTTTATCCAAATGTGTTACAGGTTTGTAGATTAACTAAACTTAGTGTTCATTTTCATGGGTTGAAACTAGGATATGTCCTTTTAACCTAAAGTTTGTTTTGTTCAAATACACCATTAAAGCATGTTGATTCATTAATCATCGGCTATTGGATGTCCAACATTTGATAATTCTGAATTAATATAATCTTAACATTTTGCCCCCATTAGCTTTGAGTGATCTTTTATATGCACTTCCCACAGACAGGACAGCACATACCACAGCTTTTGATATACCAGTCATGGGGCACTGATTAGGATATAAAACCCCCAATAAGAATGTGTCTCCCGAGGGATAACAACACATCATGGGTTAATCAGCACCTGTTAGGTATTAAACAAAACAACGGTCACATTTGGTTGAGAGTTACTCTAAAACATTGAAAAATACATTGGACTGAATTTTCTTAAACGTAGGTGTTTAAGCATTGTAAATGTATGTAGTAACTACTAGTTACACTCATGTAAGCCATAAACAGGCTTTGTAAATTAGGCCCATAATGCTTGCTAAACATCGAAGTTCATTGTGATCTATCACATTTATTAAATGCTCATCTGCTATTACTGTTTTGTACTTGGTTCATCTGCTACAATATTTCTTTACATGCATACTTGGTTTAAATAAAATATTTTGTGTGTGATGGGTATATATATATATATATATATATCAGTGCTCAATTTTAAGGATTTTGGTTGCTTGTCTGGGGGGCAAGTATGGGTTCACATTGAGGTTGCCCCTCCAAATATTTGGTTGCCCTGATTTCATCCGTGTTTTGAAAATAGTTATATTTATATTCCAATAAAACAGCAACCAACATGTTTGGAATTAATAATAAAATTGATACACACTTCAGTTTTTTTTTTTGATTTTTTTTTTTGTAAGTCGAAATGTGAATTAAAAAAAGTAGAGATAAGACTCGAAGAGGTGGATGAATCCAAAATGAAGTCTGATAAAACACAGCACACTGGGTACTGAAACATCAAAAGCAATGTCATCAACATCAGAAACAGTCAACATTAGACAGGGTTTGTACACCTTTTGCAAGTTCATTTTCCATGACTTTCCGTGACTCAAATAACATAATTCCATTACCATATAATAAAAAGAAACATCGAACGATTTATGGCAAAGGTGACATAGCACCTTTGAATCTACTTTATCTGGCATTAGCCACTCCTTGTATGCATGGTGAATGGTCCAGCTGTCATTTTATAGCGATAATGACCGGGCATAATTGTCACTGTATAAAACACGTCAAACCAGTTATTTTCTTAAAACCAATTCCCGTATAAAACAACTGTTAACTTTACTGTTACTGTTATAGAATAAAACACGTCAAACCAGTAATTTTCTTAAAACCAATTCCCGTATAAAACAACTGTTAACTTTACTGTTACAGAATAAAACATGTCAAACCAGTTATTTTCCTAAACTCATTTCCCGCGTAAAACAACTGGTTTACTGGTTTACTGGTTCTCAGCTATATCTATTATGTGTGTAATGTATAATACCGTAAAAACAATTCAAATACCAGTTGTACATGGCTAATTCTCTGTCGCATGCGATATGCCTGAATGCAATGCGTAATAGCTATACAAATACCAGTCGTATGATTAATTCAAGCCAGAACCAGTTCGGGGATTCGATACAACAAGCAGAATTACCGATCTAAGAATAACTTTTTTATTATTAAAATTCTTCTTTTTTTTTTGTTAGTCATCTTTTTTTTTCCAGCGTGGATGCGATATTATGATTTTCCATGACTTTCCATGGCTTTTTATTAAAAATCATAGTTTTTCAGGTTTTCCAGACATGGATTTTTAAATCTCAAATTCCATGACTTTCCATGTTTTCCATGATTAGAAAGTCAGCATCAGAAAGAGTCAATGTCAGAAGCAGTGATTTGGTGATACGTCAGCTATTTTCCAATCGAATGCACTGGAATGTTTCCTATTCGGAATACTTCAGCCAATGACAATTTTTCACGATGTCTCACAGAATCGGCCGAGGAGTTCTGAGTGGCAAACAAACCCACGTGATTTCGACTGATTGACTGACGCTTTAGATAACGACAGTTTAAAAGCGATTGTGGGCAAGGAAATTGCACATTATTATGAGACACAACTCGCCGTTTAAAAATATGTTAGTCGTGCGGTGGGCAACTAGTATCATAGAATTAAGTTGCCTGACTGAATATTAGGTCGTCACAGACGACCAGATGACCGTAAAAATTTAGTGCTGTATATATATATATATATACACACACATACAAATAACAGCCTGCTTCCACCATGCGATCAATAATACTGGAAATGCCCTTAATGCACAAACTTACCAGTGGAATTCCTCTTTCTTCTTTTCTGTCTCGGTTTTTAATTCTATCAGAAACAATTTCAGGTTTGGTCTGTAAATAAACTGAAAAAAATGGGGGGAAATAAGATTACTGACAAAGTGAATATTGTTACACAACAAATGATTGTCAACCAAGTATTTTAAAAACATTTCTCTTCATTTCGAAGGAAAAGTAGGTTACAGTGTGTGAATCACTATAATAAAAAAACAATAACTTTTGCTGATGGCTCAGGGATTTATCCACAAGTTAACTACAAGATGAACTTTGCCTCCAACACCGATTACTTTGAGGAGAACTATTTTCCCCTCCACAACATTTTGTGGTATTTGATTTTTCCCTCTTCTAGGTTTTTCACAAATGAATGTGATATAACAAGTCGACTGAAATATTTTCAGTGGAGACAGCCTTACCTATGAGATCAACTTTGATATTCTGAGTTTTAAAAATCCAGTCAAACCACTGGGAAAGAACGCAGTATTCAATTTCAGGCAGATAAGAACTGAAAAAAAAAGAAAAAAAGTGAGTCTGACAGGGAATAATTACCCCAAACTCCAGTAAATAAATACATCCACATTTGTTTCTTGTTAAGAATTCATCAAGTGAAATAAAGCTACATAACAGTTTACATTCCTCGAACACATTGACACATTTACTGTTACACATTGCAGTTTACTTTTCTCACATTTACTGTTACACATTGCAGTTTACTTTTCTCACATTTACTGTTACACATCGCAGTTTACTTTTCTCGCATTTACTGTTACACATCGCAGTTTACTTTTCTCGCATTTACTGTTACACATCGCAGTTTACTTTTCTCACATTTACTGTTACACATTGTAGTTTACTTTCTCACATTTACTGTTACACATTGCAGTTTACTTTTCTCACATTTACTGTTACACATTGCAGTTTACTTTTCTCACATTTACTGTTACACATTGCAGTTTACTTTTCTCACATTTACTGTTACACATTGCCATTTACTTTCTCACATTTACTGTTACACATTGTAGTTTACTTTTCTTACATTTACTGTTACACATTGCAGTTTACTTTTCTCACATTTACTGTTACACATTGCAGTTTACTTTGTCACATTTACCATTACACATCGCAGTTTCCTTTCTAACATTTACTGTTATACATTACATTAACTTTTCTCAAATTTACTGTTACACACTGCCGTTTACTTTTCTCACATTTACTGTTACACATTATTGTTTACTTTGCTCACATTTACTGCTGACATTCTAGTTTACATTCTTCAAACATGATGACTGTTTAACATTAGTGTTCTACTTTTCTGAAATTTACTGTTGATACATTGCAGTTTACTTTCTTCACAATTACTGTTACACATTGCAGTGTACTTTTCTCACATTTACTGTTGACATCGCAGTGTACATTTCTCACATTTACTGTTCGTTTATTGCTATTGTTCTTTCTTACACATTTACTGTTACACATTGTAGTTTACATTTCTTACATTTACTGTTACACATTGCAGTTTACTTTTCTCACATTTACTGTTACACATTGCAGTTTACTTTGTCACATTTACCATTACACATCGCAGTTTCCTTTCTAACATTTACTGTTACACATTACATTAACTTTTCTCAAATTTACTGTTACACACTGCCGTTTACTTTTCTCACATTTACTGTTACACATTGCTGTTTACTTTGCTCACATTTACTGTTACACATTGCAGTTTACTTTTCTGACATTTACTGTTACACATTGCAGTTTACTTTTCTGACATTTACTGTTACACATTGCAATTTACTTTTCTCACATTTACTGTTACACATTGCAGTGTACTTTTCTCACATTTACTGTTACACATCGCAGTGTACTTTTCTCACATTTACTGTTGCACATCGCAGTTTACTTTTCTCACATTTACTGTTACACATTGTAGTTTACTTTCTCACATTTACTGTTACACATCGCAGTGTACTTTTCTCACATTTACTGCTGATATTCTACAGTTTACATTCTTCAAAATGATGACTCGTTTACTGCCATTGTTCTACATTACACATTTACTGCTGATATTCTAGTTTACATTCTTCAAAATAATGACTCGTTTACTGCCATTGTTCTACATTACACATTTACTGCTGATATTCTAGTTTACATTCTTCAAAATGATGACTCATTTACTGCTATTGTTCTACATTACACATTTTCTGATATTCTAGTTCACATTCTTCAAAATGATGACTATTACTGCTATTGTTCTACATTACACATTTACTGCTGAATTCTACAGTTTACATTCCTCAAAATGATGACTCGTTTACTGCCATTGTTCTACATTACACATTTACTGCTGTTTTCTACATTACCATTTACTAGAGATATTCTACGTTTACATTCTTCAAAATGATGCGACTCGTTTAGTGCTATTGTTCTACATTATACATTTTAGGCCAAAACTAAAAAAAAGCAGTATTTGGCACTGAATACAGAAAACATGTACAAACATTCTGCAGAGGTTTTCTACAAAGCAGTACTTGGCACTAAATACAGAAAACAGTACAAAACTTCAGTAGAGGTTTTCCACGAAGCAGTATTTGGCACTAAATACAGAAAACAGGTACAAACCAAGACCGTGAAAAACCCGCGGAGATCATGGAATCGGCTGTTGAAAACGGAATTCCCATTTTCCGCGGAAAAACACGGAAAACATGTTTTTTTGGTCAAAATCGTCCTTTTTTCGGTTATTTTTACAAAATCGTACTTATTCATTGAAATAACCTTTTGCTTTCTTACAGAGACTGGTAACTGACAATTCATTGAAATACACGTGAATGCAACTTGCTTGTAACTGACATCATAAAGTTCAGTTACTTTCGGTTTCCGATAATAACGGTAGCGCATTATAAACTTCAGTCACTAAACCATTAACCGTTATTTAACCCATTATTGTGTATCTATAGTAAATTAAATGTTGTTTTTATTTTTAAATACTTCTGAAATAAAACATTCTGATTACCTGCAGTATCAAAGATTATTTTTTTTAACAACATTTTCATTCAATAATTTTATCTTAAATTTACTAACATTTAAATTGTTGTTGAAACAGACTTAACCCAGACTGGCATCATTGATTGACAGATGCCAGTATGTATTTGTATGTAGATGATGGGTTCATTGCGGAATTACCGGTTTCTTACCGCACGGAAAATCTCGGAAATTGCTAATACCGCACGGAAATTGACATTTTTCACAAACGCGGAAAATCGCGGAATCGGCCAATATCCAATGCAGAATTTGCCTCTGTCAAACGTGGATTTTCGGTGGCTCAAAGTATTTGGCACTGAATACAGAAAACAGGTACACACCTTCTGTAGAGGTTTTCTACAAAGCAGTACTTGGCACTGAATATCGACCTCTCCATCATGCGAATTGGCTTTTCATGAGGCCGTATGTGAATGTCCAACATGGTGAGCTGCACGTATGTCTGAAACGTGAGTCCCCAGCGCGACGGATCGCGGTACAACAGATCCTGAAACACAGCATAATTTAAAAAAAACCTAATTATGTCGGATCGTTTCAATTTATTTTCATGTTTTTATCTGATTAAGGTTCATGCATGCTGTTCTAGGCAGAAACTTGAGCTATCTGGGCTGTCCATCCAGGACAAGGGATTAGTAGTTAGTTGTTACGGTCGATGACAATAAACTTTACAAACATCAAGACCATTAGTTTTTTTTTGATTTTGCAATAACAACTTAAATGAAAACACCAGTATAAACAAGCATTCTGAAAGTACTGCTAAAGCATACATGTTCCCTACTGGGCCTAAATTGCTTTTGTATCTCCTAACCGGCCTCGGTGACACAGTGGTTAAGCCATCGGACTACAGGCTGGTAGGTACAGGGTTCGCAGCTCGGTATTGGCTCCAACCCTGAGCAAGTTCTAAAGGGCTCAGTGGTTAGGTGTAAAACCACTACACCCTCTTCTCTCTCACTAACCACTAACCAACTAACAACTAACCCACTGTCCTGGACAGACAGCACAGATAGCTGAGGTGTGCCCAGGACAGCGTGCTTGAACCTTAATTGGATATAGGCACAGAAATAAGTTGAAATGAAATAAAATCTCCTAAGTTCAAGGGCTATAACTTTGTCAAAAATGGAAAAAATCACCATGAAAGTCAAATTAAAATTTTTCTGTCCCGGAACAAGCCCCTGGCTATCCAGAGACAGGCCCCGGGACGGACATGCTCGAAACTCTAGTGGTATATGAGCATGTAAAAATTATTCGCACTCGCACTGAAAGTCAAATACGATCTATAACAGTACATGATAAAGCTATGTTCAAAATGTCAGCTCAATATCTCAAGGCACTGTGAAAAACATATCCAGGAAAACTATATGTGGGACATACGGAAGGATAAACAGACAGACAGGATGGAGATGAAACCTACAGTCCCTTCCGACTGGACTGTAGGAGACTAAAAATACACTAAGCATGTTTCATTGTTATTCTACCATGTTCTAGTGTTCACAGAATCAAGAAAGATAACTCATGTGAATACTGACACTCAAGAATGGATCTTTCTGGTAGACTACAGTTACCGGCCTCGGTGGTGTCATGGTTAAGCCATTGGACTACAGGCTGGTAGGTACAGGGTTCGCAGCCCGGTACCGGCTCCCACCCATAGTGAGTTTTAATGACTCAATCACTACACCCTCTTCTCTCTCACTAACAACTAGCCATTAACAACTAACCCACTATCCTGGACAAACAGCCCAGATAGCTGAGTTGTGTGCCTAGGACAGCGTGCTTGAACCTCAATTGGATATAAGCACGAAAATAATTTGAAATGAAATGAAAAAATGACCAGTTAAAAATGGAGGGGGAAGAGTTAATCATAATTATACTGTGTGTCATAAATATTACAGGTTAGCACTTACCAGTCCATTATGAACTTGGCCGTTGAATCCAGGGATATTTCTCCATAGCTTTACTGGCTCATCAACAACCTGAATGATAAAACATAACCTATTACTCTTTTTTTTTTAATATACCGGGTATCTCTTTAAAAAAAAGTAGGGGAACTCTAATAAGAATTTACAATTGCCAAAATCGTAAGGTATATTAGCTGTGGGGAATGGTTATATGATAATAGTGAATTAATTGGGCAAACATTACAACCGGTACTTCAGTATTACAGTAGGTTTTATGACCACCAAAGATCTTGAAGAACGACTGGGGTCAGAAGTGAAATTTTAAAGTTGACGTTTTTTTTATCAGTAAATCGCAAACTGAAACAATAAAAATGATTAAAAACAAAACAATACCAATTGTGTGATCAACAGAATGAAAAAGATACACAGAAATAATGTTCCACAGTGATTAATGGACCTTCCTGGAAATTGTCAAAATCGAGAATGACACCCCACACACGTGTACGGGGCAACTGCGTGATGCATGTGTAAACTATGGAATGTGTTTCGGTGTGTTGATAAACAGACCTGAATGTTCTTTACTAGGATGTCTGTTCGGTCTAATAGTTGATATTAACATTAATATTTCAGGTTCCCCTACTTTTTTTGAAGAGTATATATTAAAGGTGCTGTCAAAGTTGCAATAATGGCGGTTCCTGCCAAAAACACTGATTAATTTTTGCTTTGAAATAAAAACTATTTACTAGTAGAAAACTAAATATTTTAGGGGAGAATCTTGAGTGTGTCACACACATTAACTAGTGATGTCACTCTTTTATGCGTACACATTCAACACACCAAGATTACCCAGAATTCTTTGTGGTCAACTGACAAAAGAAGTGAATATGGTGGTGTCACGGGGATTCTATAATACCCGTAACTGAATAAAACACGATTGTCCAAATATCTCTCCTAACTGTATATCTATTAGATCTCTCTGTAACAGGCAGTATATACCCGCTTTGGCTCGTCTCTAGGTATGATCAGATATACGATCTTATATAAAGTATATATTATTATAGCATGTTTAGTTCACTAGAAAACACAACAAAACACAATACACTTTGGAATCTGTATTAACCTACGCTGACAAATGTACAGCCGCAGTAGTTAATTAATAACAACAATAATAACAACCCAGAACTGATCACTTAATTAGTTAATCTCTAGGTGTCTAGTTTACACAATATGCTAATCACTTCACCGTGACACAACACCCACACGTGTGATAATTGAGAAACGCTTCTAGGGGAACTTAATTAATAAAGGAATTACAACACTATTCTTAACTGGTTAATTTTTAATTAACCCTTAACTACTCATTCAGTAACCTTGTAACACAGAATTAATACTGGTACCTATCACAATAAAGACAATAACCTACAGTTTATCTAGGTCTCCTAGGATGACTGGCTAAGCTTTATATTACCAAATACTCGTATAAATATAGAACAGTAAGACTACGATTTACTTCGTCAGATGACTGTCTAAAGAATATTGGTATAATACAGTATTAAAATATTTAAAGTCACATCAATCACATCAAGGTTATACACAGAGCAGAAAATATAATATTTACCAAAGTCCCGTCTGAACTAATATAGATCGTTCAGTGGACGACGTCCGTGATCCCCTGGAGCCTTCCTAGTTCTCCCAGATATCTCTAAACCCTAGCTATTTATTATAAAATCAGAATATCGCCTGGGGGTACAAGGCAGTCCTCCCCCTATCATCTGATATTCCACCTCTCCCAGAGTCGGTATATTTCTCTCTGATCGTCAGTCTGGCTGTCGCTATTCCGCGAGCAATCCCCTGGCCATAAACAGCACTACCGGAGATATTACGTAACTACTAGCCACATGGCCTCCACACCTGCTCTGGGTGTGTATTAGAAAAGCTCGATGACCGTCGCGCAGAAGTATTACGTAACAAGTTGCCCACCTAGCTAAGTGCAATTTGGAACTGCACACGGCCTTCTAAAACAATTAATATCGCCACAGGCGAAAACAAAAATTAAGAGCATGTACCGTCACAGGTGGCCATGCTATATTTAGCCACAAATCTTTCAGGAAACCCCTCGTCCTCCAATGAAAGACTTTTTAAAATCATTATTCTAGAGTTAATTATGGAAAAATTATGCATGGCATCAATTAATTTGTAGTTATTTATTACAAATAAACGTGACAATAACAAACTATTGTAGTTTCAACTTTGACATAGGACCGTTAACAGTTTTTTCCTTAATTTTATTTTAAATAAAAATTAAGATTGCAAATTCAATAGCGTTCGGTTCTCCATGATCCCAATAGCAAAGCCACATTACCCAAAGCATTCAGAGGCTTAATGATTTGTGATTTTTTGTGGGGATTAGTAACTTTTCCAGGATACTAGTACCCTAGGCAAACTGAAAATGTTCTTAATTTTTATCCAAGAAGAATGACATGTTACAGAGAAACTAAACAAAAGCTAATGATTTAATCTAAATAAATAAAGATATTGTCAAATACCAAATAGACCTCTGAAAAAGGTTAAAATCTTGATTGAAGTAAATTACCTCAATGTCTGAATCTTGTTGGAAATAGTTTAACATTGCAGTCTTTCCACTTCCAATATTTCCCTCCACACACACCTGCAAGTATAATTAAAAACACTGTTAGGTAGTGATGCTCCTATTGCTCAATTCAACATTATTGATGTATGGGTTTAAAGGAAGGGGAGCGGCTACCCAATGAGTATCATTCTGCTCTACATTAATAGGGCTCGAACGTAACAATTTGTCTCCCACAGCAATTTAAAAAAGAATAGCCATGGGTGAAACACTCTACCAACGGCAATTTTGAGCCTGCCTGTGGCAATTTTTTTTAAAAGTGACATTTGCAGCAAATAAACCTGATTGAAAGGCTATCTTGATATATGTAGACATCTTTTAATTGTGAAAATGTGAAATATTGGCAGATGATGTACACCAGGGGCCTAATTCACTAAACTCTTGTAACTTTGCGATATCGCAGTGCAATGCTAAAAGATGCTTTGTTGTCTAGCAGAGCCTAAGAGAATAGGCCCCTGGTGTATACATTTCGCCATTGTTGAGGAGCTTTATCGACGGCACAAAAGTGCCATCGGTGATGCTCTCTACCTATGGCAATTTATATCTCAATGACAGCAATTGCTCTTCATTAGTGCATTATTATTGGGCCCATAGGCGTGGGACGCGACACAATCTCTAGTGCGGCCACAAGCCAGATGTTTTATCATCATTTACAGAGAGTTTGCAAAAAAACCCATACATTTTCGTCCTCGAGTGTGTGTGTGTGTGTGTGTGGGGGGGGGGGGGTTATTATTATTTAACTTTTCTTCAAACTAAATTATTGTGTTTACAAACTGATTTTCGCAACAGATACAACATAAGTTACACATTTTAAAGGAAAATTTGTATATTTACCACTAGTTTTATCATTTTATGGAGATGTTGCATAGAAACATTCAAAGTTTGAAAGTTTACACATTGTCTTGTATTAAAATATTTGTTTATCCACCAAAACCCCAGCATTTTTTCACTCGTAGACTGAACTTAGCATCACATACCTGTACACCAGTCTCCATTATGCATTACACATGTATAGTGACATTCATGTCAAATCTCTTTTTTATGGGGTAATACCATAAGTGTAATACCTTAGTTAACAACACTTTTACTCAGTTTATTTTAATTTTTCGTATTCTGATTACAAATTAGTACAAATATGGACAGGTTTCAGAACTAGCTCTGGCACTCGCCAAATGCAAATTTTAATAACACGTGGCAAATTTTATTTTAATTTCGCGAAAAAAATGTGTGTAATACTTAATATTTAGTTGGAAAATAGGTATAGATTTTGCATTTTTAAGATGATTTGGCAAAATTTCCTGATTACCCAGAGCTGGCCTTGGGTTTAATGGTTATTACTGTAGTTTAAACAAAATAAAGTACTAAGTTAAATAATTAATTTGCATCATTCATTCATTCATTCAAACTTATTTTCGTACTTATATCCAATTAAGGTTCAAGCACGCTGTCCTGGGCACACATCTCAGCCATCTGGGCTGTCTGTCCAGGACAGTGAGTTAGTTGTTAGTTGGTAAGTGATTAGTGAGAGAGAAGAGGGTGTAGTGGTCTTACACATACCCACCGAGTCGTTAAACCTCGTTCTGGGTGGGAGCCGGTACCAGGCTGTGAACCCTGTACCTACCAGCTTTATGTCCGATGGCTTAACTACGACGCCACCGATCCCGGTACTTTTCATCATGCTAATTCATTTAGGTCTAGTGTCAATTTTTAACCAAATGGAGTTACATCCCTTGAATACTAAAATTCAGATTTTGGCGAGTTAGGATAAACAAAATAATAGTTGTGGTTCTACCTGACCATCCCTAGAAAATCTGTTTGACCCTGACGTTTTTAAAGAAAATCCCCCCCCCCCCCCCCCCCCCCCCCGAAAAAAAATAAAATAATCAAGTCTAAATTGATATCACCAACAAGAGGATTTTGTTGGTTTCACTTTTACACAATATTCAATCAAGAATTAAACTGCTTTCAGTTTTGGTCATTCCCAGTCTGGAGCTCCACGCGGTAAGACGTGTTTGTTTCGCTTGTGCACACTGCACATGCTTTCGTGTGCTCGACTTGGGGGTCCTTCATTTCGTTGTTTTTGTCAGCGAAATGAAGTTTTCTACTGGGATGTATGCGGCCATTGGAAGTGATTGAATGCTGGAACACTTCTCGTTTCGACAGCCTGCACCACCAGGTCGGATTCTTTTTTAGCGAGATTCCTTGCCTCCACGTCATTTCTCCGTCTGACTGTCGACTTGTTTTTTTCGTGACTCGTATGACGGCCATTCTGCAGAACACCACGGTTGTTCGCGTTTAGTCTCTGCATGTCCGAGCCTGTCCTAGCAGCACTGGAAGATTGACCGCCCCACTCTAAGAAGAAATAGGAAGCGGGGTCGGCCCCTACTACTCTTTTTCTAGACTTTACCTTGCTTTATAGTGATACCATCTCGTATCCTCCGGAGTCGGGCCCGTCTGCACCACTATACCAACCCATGACGACTGGACTATACCCTAGTCTGATACTCTTTCTCGTTCAGACGGATCCGGATTCTCAAGATCTGTATTTCAGCACAGCACTACACCTTCAACGTCGATTGACTGTCAATCTAGGGGTTTTCTTGATGGAATGCAACCAATCTCGTCCCTTTAAGCTGTGCACCCAAACGGCCTTAACGAGGCCACTCGCGTGGACATATCGATCGGACTTTAAACTTTTAGATCTGCGTTCAAAATTTTATGTCGAAATTACTTTTTTTTAAAAATATTATTAAATAGTCCGATCCTTTCTTCTTTCTCTTATTTCATTTTGGACGGTCCTTCTAAAATGCACCAAATTATATAAATATTCGGCCGAGCAGTCAATTCTTTTTTATTTTTGGCTTGTAACCTTTTTATTTTTTTTATTTATTCTATTAACTTTTTTACTAACTGCTATTTTCAAAATTCTGCCCATTTTCAACAACCCCCCCCCCCCTCCATCCCGTTTCAGGACACCGATTTTATTGGAGGTCGGACTCGGGATGGGTGTGTTCGAAACCCTAGTGGTATATGGGCACGTTAAACTAGTTATCATCATCATCATCATCAGTTTTGGTTTATAAAACAGCCATGTTTTGAAATTCCAGGAAAAACACAGAAACAGAAAGTAGAAATTTCTAAGAAGAAAATGTTTATGGAGTAGTACTTACCATTACTAGCCAATCTAACAAAACATATTATTATAATATTTTTAAAAACCGTTTGTTTTTCATGGTGTTTAATTGTTTTGCTTTATATCACATGCACACATAGATCACATCTATATTAATATTATGGCCAAATTTAAAATCAAATATTAGTTTTGCTCTCTTGCTACATATATTTGAATATATAAAATATTTCAGTCTTTAAAAAAAGTTTACAAAATGCCTATCTACCCTAAATAATCTGCCTGAAAATGACCCCCTTTTTTTTTTTTTTGTGTGTTATATTTGTTGTATCTGTGAAAATGTCCTTCACAGGTGAATTTGAAAGGAGAGTCTGGCAACCTCTAGCCGTACCACTGTGTTTTTAAAACTGTGCTGCCCCCTGCATTTGTATTAGTCTAAACTATCTAAACTTACAGTGAGGTATTCATGTGTTTTTCCACTTGATACAGATCTTGTAAAACCATCTGAAATGTAATAAGATTCATAATTACAGGCATAGAATCTATGTAAAAATTTAAAACTGCAGATTACTAATAATAAAAATATAGCATCACTATTAATTAGTATTACACAGGCACGGCAGAAGCAAGTAGAAATTGGGGGGGGAGGAGAGGCTGACTGAGATTAAAGGTGCAAAGTAAAGTTTCTAGGGGATTCGGGGGAATGCTTCCTCTAAAATTTTTGAAAACTAGATGTTCTGAAATGCAAATTCCTGCATTCTACAAGTAAAATTCACCTCTGCCTTAACATTTACTACCAATAATATTTGTGATTCAGCCCCCCCCCCCCCCCCGCTCCCCCGTGCCTGAATCTATTTTTGGGTGAGACGTAGCCCAGTGATAAAGTGCTCACTTGATGCACGGTCAGTTTGGGATCGATCCCCATTGGTGGGCCCATTGGGCTATTTCTCACTCCAGCCATTGCACCACGACTGATACGTCAAAGGCAGTGGTATGGGCTATCCTGTCTATGGGATGGTGCATATAAAAGATCCCTTGCTGCTAATCGAAAAGAGTAGACCATGAAGTGGCGACAGCGGGTTTCCTCTCTCAATATCTGTGTGGTCCTTAACCGTATGTCCGACACCATATAACCATAAATAAAATGTGTTGAGTGCATCGTTAAATAAAACATTTCCTTCCTTCCTTCTATGCAAAATTTTTAAATATACCATACTGCATATGGCCATTCTACAACAAATAGTTGGCATTTTTACATACCTCACCTGTAACATTTTGTAACATTTAACACCCTCTCTAAAATTACGAAATGCTTGTCACTACCTTGTCCCATTAAAAACCAAAATAGCAATTACTTGCTGCATTTTACTTTATGAATAAAAATTAAACATTTTGAAAATGTTATGCAACTACTGACAAGTTTTCCTCCCCATAACATTTGATAATGCAAATGGTGATACCCCCTCCATTGTGTAATTGTTGAATGGCCTTATATATATTAAAATCACAATGACATATTCTTTAACACAGGAAACTACATATGAATTATGTTTTAATTTTCTCTCTATTTTCATTTTATACCTATAGTCCTTCCCAGCAGCGTTACCATAGAATATGCACTACAATATTATGAATATATTTATTGTTTTTTTTTATATTGCACACACAATTTTTTTATTTCCAAAACACTTCTATTTTTATTTTTCCATCAAATGAAATTGAAATTATTTTTAAAAAACAATGTTCATAGAAACAGTATTTCAAAAACCCTTTAAAAAAACCTACAATATCTCCCCCTCCCAGTGCCCACCACCCACCCACCCACCACCCCCACCCCCACACATTAGGGCCTATGTATTTGATTAACATGTTGTTTGTTTTTGTATTTTGTTTTTTTAAAGATTATTTAAATCTGAGATAAATATCAGTTTATGATTTTCAATTTAATTAAAAGACTTATAAAATCTCTATAACTGATTAAACCATCCGGCCACATACTGGCACCATTGCTGGTGAAGATTCCATGGTTTTGTTTCCTGGAACCGCCATGCTCCTTGCAAGTCATCGCAGACCACACCTTGCTCAGTTTGGAGCAAAGCACGCGTTGCATTACTATTCTCATCATGATTCATGGCATCAACACTTTGAAAGTACTTCGCAGAAAATCAACCTTTATATACAGGATTACAAAGCATTCAGTAACATGCTTTTTGGTACTTAGGTTCTAAGAATGAACGTATTTTTTATTTCATAAACCAATAGAAATTGCTGTTATAAACTGAACACCCCCCCCCAGGAATTGCCTCATTGCTATAAATAGATATAATTCATTTCAAAGGAACTCATGGACGGAGCACGACAGGCATGCGCTACAACAGCTTGTTCTGAATGTGCACGTAAAACCCTGTGACATGACATGACATTCAAAGGAACACACTTTCGGAAACCCTCGAACATGTTCGTTAAGTCATTTGTATTCGGCCGAGGAGTTCCGAATGTCAGAACATTCAGCCGACATATTCCGAATGCTTGCGAGTTGCTTATTTTCCCAATACAAACGATGCTCCAATAAAAAATCGTTTTGCATTGCGTTTCTATAAATAAAAGAGATTTCCTACTCGGGATTCCACGGATGATCAGGCTGGAAAAAAAAAACTTTGGGCTTGTAGTTTATGAGTTAAACCAATTTAGCACTTCACAAATATAATTTTAGGCTACGTGAAATATGAATTATAGTTGATGAATTTCTTTAATAGAGGAGTTATATAGTTTAGTGATAGTGACAGTTCAAAGTTCAAGGTACGTCTGAAAAATGTTTTCCATGTTAACGAGGATGACAACTGGCTGCCATGTGGGTATGAGACTGGCATCTTCACACATTGGCGGCAAGCTTTTGGGAAAAGTCGCCATAATAACAGCATCCACTGATGGGTAATGGTTTTAGTGGTGCATTTTGTGACTGACCTCAGTCATGTAATGTTTAAGTTATTGGACTGACAAAAAGTACACATAAGTTTAAATTACTTGTGTTTTCACCTGGCCATCAAGTTCATTAAAATAAACCTCGATACATCAAGTATAAAAAAAAGTTTGTTTTGTTTAACAACACCACTAGAGCATTTATTAATCATCGGTTATTGGATATCAAAGATTTGGTAATTTTGACATTATCATCATCTAGTCTGAGAGGAAACTTGGTACATTCTTCCACATTCCCAGTCTGGAGCTCGAAGCGTTAAGACGTGTTTGTTTCGTTTGTGCAACACTGCACGTGTTTTTATCAGCTCGACTTGGAGATCTTTCACTTCGTTGTTTTTGTCAGCGAAGTGAAGTTTTCTACTGGGATGTATGCGGCTATTGGAAATGATTGAACGCTGGAACGCTTCGACAGCCTGCACCACCAGGTTGGATTCTTTTTTAGCGAGATTCCTTAAGCTGTCCTCCCTCACACGTCCCCTTCATACAGACAAGGAAATAATTATTTAACATGGTTATTTAAGCAAGCTGTTGTAGCATATGCCTGTCTTGAGGGCAGGTTCTGTTGTAAGGCAGTTCCTTCATCCAAGAATTGTCAGGAGGAAAATAGGGGGTTGCCACACTCAAAGCAACAAGTGCAAGGGAGCACTGGCAGCCTGATCTGAGGACCAGAAGAGCATGTAAGGACTTTGGTGGAGTGGAATTGGGAATGTTTCCCTTAGTGGGTTAGGTCAAATATAATGTGATGAGGGTGACTGGGTATTTAATTTGGAACGGTCCCATCTAATGCAGGGAGTATTTTATTCAGTATCTCGTCGCAATTTTGCTACACACTTTTCAGATATCACTACACAATACTAAAACATTAAACTAGTTGTTAAATCAATTTTCAATTGACTAGAAATATCTAGATTTGTATTTCATTGCAGACTACCCATGTGGCTTACTTTTCTTGGTGTCAAAGTACAATCCTTTTGTATTTTTGTCTGAATGTAACAAAGTCAAAACGTGAAATTAGGCATTACTTTTCGGACAGTGGTGATGGCATCAATGTTTGCATTTAACTCATAACGTTTTCTACATTTAACTCTGTATCTTGAATACTGCAAGCCCTAGAACACTGAATCCTGGTTTCTAATTTCATTTATAAATGTTCATTTCAATGCATGTTAATTTTCTTTTTTTAATTTCTTTTTTTTGTTGTTTTTTTAATTAAAAGGAATTTGGTTTAATTTTTTTTTTTTTTTTAAAGAGTTATTTTAATCATGAAATTGTGAATGTTCATGTTACATCACAAATTGTTTCTTTTATAAAATTAATAAAATATTTAATGAATTATGGGGTTTTCTTTGCATGCATTAAGATGAACATCTAAGAATGCAACTACATATTATATGCATGTAGAAACTTGACCGAATCAGTTTATTGTAGAATAATTCTTGTTATGTTTCTAAATTTTGTTGTAAGAAAATGCTCCAAATTCAGTCCACTGGTAATATTGATATTCACTATCCTTTGTCAATTATCATCATACAATCATATATTCTGACTAGAGAATAATCATTCTCAACTATACGTGATATATGATCTTAATAGTCACACAAAAATCAATTGGTCAATTACTGCTTAAGAAGATTGCTGGTCAGGTAATATGCTTTCTGCCCAGGTAAAGATTAATGGTCACATTTAAAATCTCTTGGCAAAATCAATAATACATCATTAAGTTAGAAATTATTCTAACTTGAAGGTTAAATTGTATCCATAGTAATCCATGTTCTTCAATAGAAACCTGTTAATTAGGTACTGTATTCTGGACATATTTTTTTTCTTAAATGTTTTGAGGTATATGCATTAAAAAGAAATAATTGTGTACTTGTCTGGGGAAAACATTACTTTCCATCCTATGCATATTATACAGAACATTATTGGTACTGCTTGAAAATGTTTAGCTATCTCTTCACATTTGAGATAGGTATGCACAATGTGGCAAATGTGATGACACATCCAAAAAGTCTGACAACTATAGTTACTCATTATTACAGGTTTATAAATGTGAGTTGTTTTGTTGTTGTTGTTTTTTTGGGGGGAGAGGGGGTGTTTTTGTTTTTACTTTCAGATAAAAATCAGGAAATATGCTGGCACACTTGAAATGTCTTGTATCCTTTTACTTATTTGTTATTACTAGTGTCTTACTACAGCTTTTTCAATATGCAGATCGACTGCGGAAAGGTAAACGTGATGGTACACCTGAAAAGTCTCGTACCCCGTCCCAAGAAGCTGCACTGGATGAAAATAGATCACCATCTAGAACCTATATATGGAATGAAGAGATTGAGAAATTGCAGATAAAAAAAGATGAACTTAAAAAGGTTTAACTTTATGGTTGTACTTAAATTAGGTGTTCAGTGGAATTTTATTGCTGATTCAGATAGGTCTTAAAGTGTGTTCTGAAATAAATTTAACAAATTATAGACTTGTATTTAAAACCAGGAATCTACTTTGAGTTACATATCTTTAGTCTTTAATATTATTTTTGTCCATTCAACTCTCTTTCTACCTTTTTGTGTTATTTTTGCAAGATTGTCAGCCTTTTATGTGTAAAAATAATATTCTGTCTTAAGTTTCTTTTCTCAGATATTATTAGTTCTTGGATAAGCAAACTTCATGTAGTTAGTGACTACATATAATAGAACACAGACCTGTCAACCTTTAGTAAAGAGAAAGCAGGAGGTGTGTTGAAAAAGCAGGAATTTTTTTTAATATACTCTATTTAACACAAAATCGTAAGTTAAATTTTTTTATTACAGTAAGTTATAATGCCGTGTACCAACCAAATATTTGACATAAATTTTTTTTTAATTGAAGGGACATGCCCTAGTTGTTAACCATTACGCCGTTGTTTTTCGCTATTAAACCCATTTTCTCACAAATAAAATTGCACTTTACTTACATTTTATTATTTAGAATATACATTTCCATTCACCTGAAGTGTTTTTTGGTAATCCTGGTGTTTGTAATACCACAAAATGCATTTTTCGTATTTCTTAAAAACGTATGCGTGTCTGAGAAAAAAACGTTGAGCAGACAAGGTCTAATGTATTTTTAGAGGGGATTTTCCCATTTCAACGTCACAGACGTTGGTATACCACGTGACTGTTATCATTTTGGTTTGGTTTGTTTTCTCGTGCACAGTTCGCGCAATCAACATTCGATTTGTTGTCGTTTGCTTTTTGTTCATATGTGAGCTTTTTCTTCACAGTTCGTGAACATTTTCATTAACAATAAAGTTCAGACAAGTAAGTATCTCAATACAAAACGTTACAAACCCTTAAAACCAATAATTTTGTTAAGTTTTACGATATCTGGAGAGGGGATACAACCTTGGGGGGTGGGGGTGAGGGGGCACAAGCAATATTGTACCCTTTATTTAAATGGAGTAGGACAAAAAAAACCTTACATTTTTGTCCTGGGGAGGGGAAGTGCCTCCCCACCTCTGGTTCCTACAGACTGTACTACTACCACTACTACTACTACCACTACTACTACTACCACTACTACTACTACTACTACCAACAATAATAAACGGTGCATCTAATTGCTAATAACAATAGGTTAGCCACTAGTACCCAGTGCCGAATAGCAAATGTAGGCTAATTGCGGTTTATATATAAAATTTATTATTTCAAACACTATAGTATAGTCAACATGGTTAGTGATGGACTATCATTGTCGTCTTATTCAGATTCAAGTATCATGATTGCTGCAGCAGCCACTTCCTCAACAAAAGCACCCATGTCGGTAAAGTAACTTTCTGTTTCAAACTCATTCCTTTCACTGTCCAGGACAGAACAGTTGGAACATGTCCAGGCGAGGTTAAAGGAATGCACCCCAAGTCTGTGTGCACTCTGGGAAATTTGTTGTGACATAGGCATTTCTGTGCTTAGAGTGACATCTACAGGTGACATCAGAATACTAACTTTCAAAATTATTTCAAGTAATTGGATCACGGGGATTCCCATGGTATTTATCGATATAAAACCTGCTTTTTCACTCTATTTTATAAAAACGTGATCTAAGTGTGTTACAGTTTTGTAGATTAACCAAAATTAGAATTAATTTTCGCGGTCTGAAACTAGGGCGTGCGACTTTAATTAATTTTTTTTTTTAAATGTTTATATATATATATATATATATATATATATATATATATATATATACATATATATACATATATACACACACATATATTATTTGTTAAAGTTTAAATATGATTTAATACATATTTTAAAAAAGAACTCTTTTATCCAAAAATGTTAAGAACATGAACAAGAAATTTAAACATTAATTTACGGTATTACACTTACAGGCTGCATCATCATTTGTGGTTTGTGTACCTAAGTACATAAGACAAATTTATCTAAATGTTATAAATTAATATTCAGTTTTTACTAAAATGATGAACAGTGGTGTGGTACTTATTGAAAATCATCATATCGAAGCAATAAACTTTGTATTTCCACTAATCATATCCCACAATTCTTACTTCGGCAAACGTTAAACAGTCAGGACAGTTCGGCCTGTTACGTTGTTGGAAACCGAAATTAACCGAAGGTTTCCGAATTTAAAAAAAGGCGGGGATACTTTCCTTATGCTATTTTAGCGAAAGTAGATAAAATTTAGTTTATGCTTACAAAAATGTTATTTACCGGGAAGATGTTTCTCCTGCGCAGAGTTTCGGGAGATTTGATCAAATACCGGGAGACTCCCGCGGAATCTGGGAGGGTTGACAGGTCTGTAGATCATAACTAGTCACATCCATTTATATGTTTTAATATTTCTATGTCAAAGGTTGTCTTTAGTTTTCAGTCCTATGACATGTATATGACAGACAAGATATGTATGTTGTTATGGATTGTTTTGAAATTTTATACAACAAATTGTTTTGGTAGTACATGATCCTGTTAGGTGACCTTTCACTTTTATGTTTTGTATTTTTTTCTTCATTTGTAGTCAAACAGTCCACAAGATTTTCTTCAGTTTGTTGTGGTATAACACATCAAACAGAAATAGTTGAATGGTGTAATATTTATTAATTTACGTTTGATAGCCAAATTAATAGGCATGTCTTTGCATATTTGGATTTGTTGTATCTTTATTTGCCTGTCTTGCAAATTCAGAAAATTAAATAAATCAGACTGTTAATTCAAATGCCTGCGGTTGTTTGCTAATGCAGTATTTATTTTAGCTGTTCAGTTGATTGTTTTTGCTACAATAATATAAGAACAAAAGACATATATTCTTTACATTTAGAAAATGAATGCTCTTTTTATTTATATTTCAGCTGTATGATCCAAAGCTGCCATCTGAGGGCCGGAAGACTCCGGTTGTTGCCAATGTCGTGGTGCCAAAAATGAAGCCAGCCACAGAGTGGGACAAACCTAAACCAAAAATGTAAGAATAGTCCTGTCATTTTGTATCAACATTTGTAAACTTGGATGTTACTCTTACTCTTATAACTATACCATACCTATTATTATAGTATTTTAATATGATGCCGAATTAGTAGGTTTTCCAATTTATTATTCCCTAATGATTTTTAAGCAAGTGAAAACAATGTGGAGATCACTAAATAAATGCTGATCATAAATCACTTCTATTTTTCAGAGTAATAGTTGCCAAACCTGCTCCTCCTAATGCCCCTGTAAAACCTCTGGATTATTCTGGTATGTTTCTGAGCTTTATATTTTGTTTTCACATCAGTAATTTAAATAAGTTTCACTGTTTTCATGGCATTAACTGATCACAGTTTTAACATTTTTAAAAACATTAAACATTTCCCCATGAATCAGACTATGAAATTATTTATCATTCTTCAAAGGAACAGCCTGCAAAGTGTTCGTTGGTTGGTAGCAATTTTTGCCTCCACTGTGTCGTACATTTTATGGCTTCAGTTATAAATATCATTGAATCTTGGTAGATATAGCCACCTAGTTTTCTTAAACAGCCTTCTACTTACAAAGACAATGAACTACCTGTACCACTCTAGGTAGTACTAAACCAAATAACTTCCGGCTGGGTCAAAGTTTGAGGTGCACCCAACTTTTGATAGAGAAGTAAACACCACAAGTCCTGTGATTGGTTATAAATGTGAGTGTGTTGTTTGACTCCCAATTTGTTCTGATTCACTTTAAGTGTGAGGGGTGGTAGTATTTATTTCTGTGGCGTTTATGTTGATTGATATGCTGCAGGTAGGAGTTTTAGCCACATACGTTATTATTGTCGTCTATGGGATTTGATTTGGTAGTATACACCCTATAGATGGATTCTATGACACCAAAGACTTGTCATGATTTGTGTTTTCATTACTAGTTGGAATACATCTGGTTGATTCTTGTTTATGCATTTCTTTGTATTCCAGGTTATGCTGGGCCGCGATACCACCACGATGGTTCTGTTGTTCCACACAGTATTTTAGGTTCATACAAAGACTTTCACAGAGAAGCTGTTAAACGTGGAGATTTGATGGTAAGGCTGATATATTTCGAATGTTTGGGGAGTTTGGGATTGTTGCTGTTTTTGCTAAACCTTTTTGTGGCCTGTTCTGTCTGAATTATTCTGTTACACTTGATTGAATCAATCCTGTTTTCGTCTCGCTTTTACAAAGTAAAAAGGCAAGATATAGCTATCACTTTTCCAACTGCAGAAATGGTCTCAACTTGTGTGGTGAACTTCCACAAACTATAAGATCTAGGACATTGAAACTTGGTTTACAGTTGCACCTATGGATGTTCATCACAGTGCACTGAAAACGTTTATTGTAGGCGAAACATCTAATTCCACAGAATTCTTGTTGTTTATTTCCTGCAGTAATATATTCCAAAGTTTTAACAGATTTAAGTTCCTCAAAGGGCCATGTTCATTGATCAGTTATTGATTGATCATTGACTGGTGATCTGTCACAAAATGTCATCTCAGGCCTCTGAAAATTATGAGAACAGTTTAGTTTTATTCGTGCAACACTTGTACAAGTCCAGTTTTGCATAACCCATTTTTCATTCTTGCATTATATGTAAGACATCATTTACATAGTCATTATGGGTTAAGCAGAAATAAAAGGGGTTATTGTAGTACTAAACCAAATAACTTCCGGCTGGGTAAAATTCCGAGGTGCACCCAAACTTTGATAGAGAAGTGAACACCACAAGTCCTGTGGTTGGTTATAAATGTGAGTGTGTTGGTTGTAAAAAACAATAGTTTCATCTGGGTAAAAAAAAAAAAGCAGTTTTATTTCATCTAGTATCACTGTGTCAAGTAGTCTTGTGCTTGAAACATGTATGGGGTACCTGTGAAAAAAAAGTACTCAAATTTTGTGCGGATCTAGGATAGTAACTTAATACTATAGATATTTAAGAGTATAGACATTATACTGTAGATATTTAAGAGTGTAACTTAATACTATACATATTTAAGAGTATAGACGTAATACTGTAGATATTTAAGAGTGTAACTTAATACTATACATATTTAAGAGTATAGGCGTAATACTGCAGATATTTAAGAGTATAGACTTAATACTATAGATATTTAAGAGTTTAGACTTAATACTATAGATATTTAAGAGCCTAGACTTAATACTATAGATATTTAAGAGTATAGACATTGAATTTTAGCAGAATTTGTTTTGTTGAAAGCTGTATTTCTGTTTTTGTGCCTTCTAAAAAGTGTCTTAAATCTGTTGTTGATGTTCCAACCTCTACTATTATTAGACTTAAACAATCAACAATATTTAGTTTTACTTAGTCATAACATAGCACTAGATTAAAAAAAAAAAATGGTATGTGTACCATTACATAGTTGTATTAGGATTATTCTTGTAAGTAAATTTCATTAAGTTTGTGAACTATTCCCCCACAACTATCTTTCCATATTTGATTGGGATTTGTTTCGTTTTTTCAATTTTCACAACCATTTGTTTTAAATTGGATAGTCAATAATGATTATTATTATTCAAAATATTAGTTAAATACTATACAAATGTGATAACTCACTAGTGAAAATAAAACCATTTTCACCTAGTTGCTTTCTGTTAACGATATCTGACATAGTTATAGGGTTTTTCTATGCTTCTTAATGTTTAGTTTCATGTCACACAAACACAACTTACGTTTCGATTGTAGACTTCTTTTCAGGAGTTATAAATTTCCTGTTATGTATTCACTTTCTAATTTTTGACAATGAATCCAGTCAACTTTAAAACGTTTATCACATTATTGTAACGTTTATCACATTATTGTAACGTTTGCAAGATAATTATTTGGATTTATTTTCATGTACTAGATTGTGTGTAAAAAAAACAAAAAAAACAAAGAAGAAAATGGCCGACTAGGTCGTGAAATAAATCTTAGTTTGTGATGTATGTTTTGTCCTTGAATGTTGATTATGTCTACAGTTACAATGCTTTACAGTTGTTAAATTGTTGTTTTAATGTTTTAAATTATTTTTATTGGGTAACAAACATTCTGCATGAAATCTTGCTGTTGGCATCCTGCATTAAGTAAAACAATGCTACTGATGGAAAATGTAGCAAGTTTCCTCTCTAAGACTAACTGTCAGAATTACCAAATGTTTGACGTCTAACAGCTGATGATTAATAAATCAATGTGCTGTAGTGGTGTCATTACAACATAAAAAACTTACCGGTAAGTAAAAAACAAATTAAATTGATTTTTAGCTGTGATAATGATTCATTTTAAGTGTTTTTTGTGGTTACCCCCTGACATGGATTAAACAGATTTCACCCGGTAATTCTTACATTAAGTTGTGGATGCATTTTGCTATATTTTATTGTTGAGCTTTTAAATGTTTTGATATGCAGTGATGCCTAAAAAGGGTTTAGTGCCTTTGTGTTCCATCTGTTTTTAATAAATGAATATTGTACCAAACATATATATTTGTGTCGTTGTTTTTGCACTGAATGTATAAATGATTATTTAACTTATTTTTTATATCTAAAACCACATATAGACTAAAGCAAGCCCTGCAATTGTTCACGGCAATCGGCAATGCCATGGAGTTTTTAATTCTCCACAGCTCTTTTTTTACCGTGGGACTATTCATGGGTTTTATCAATGGTATGTATTTTGCTGTGGACATTTTGTTAATTGCAGGAGTTGCTATAGTTGGGGTTTTTTAACTTGCTTCCCACAGCCATAAAACCATCAGATAATTTGCTGGAGACTGGAATAATTTTGTGGAAATATTTTCAGGAGGTTCTAAATGTTTTCATAAAATTTGAGATGCCCTCTTCCCTCAAACACATTACTTAGTTATTGAATGGCCCCTATGACTCTGAAAGAGTTTGACCTTTAGTACTAAACCAAATAACTTTCGGCTAGATCAATGTTCAAGGTGCACCCAACTTTTGATAGTGCAGTTAATACCACAAGTCCTGTGATTGGTGATAAATGTGTGTTGGTTGTAAAAAAAAAAAATTGTTTCATCTGGGCAATAAAATGTATACAATTTTATTTTCATCTAGTATCGCTGTGTCAATTAGCCTTGTGCTTGAAACATGTATGGTATGGGGTATCTGTTGAAAAAAAAAGGTTTATTCAGATTTATATCTCATACTGTTTTGAAAATTATTGCAATAACATAACACAAAGCCAAATAATATAAATTTTTATTAAAAATATTTATGATATTCATCATTTAAACACTGGATTTTCAGGAAACATCAAAGTAAAGTGTTAGGATGCACTCCCACATCACCCATCCCTTGGATCTGCACCGTATATTTCAGTCTTTAATTTTTGATGCTACAGGTAGTACTAAACCAAATAACTTCCGGCTGGTTCAAAGTTCGAGGTACACCCAACTTTTGATAGAGAAGTGAACACCACAAGTCCTGTGATTGGTTATAAATGTGAGTGTGTTGGTTGTAAAAAAATTCAGTTTCATCTGGGCTAAAAATGTATGCAATTTTATTTCATCTAGTACCACTGTGTCGAGTAGCCTTGTGCTTGGAACATGTATGTACTCAAATTTTGTGCGGAACTACGGTAGTCATACACGCTACCCGTTATCTCAGAAATGAGCAGCTTGACACCCACGTTTTTGTGATTCACTTTAAGGGTGAGGGGTGGTAGTATTTATATCCGTGGCGTTTATGTCGATTGATATGTTGCAGGTAGGAGTTTTAGCCACATATGTTACTATTGTCGTCTATGGGATTTGATTTGGTAGTATACACCCTAAAAGAGGCGTGCCTCACAGCCTAAGGAGGAATGCTTCGTTGTCAAGAGAAGCTCATCTCCGGCTAGTCCAGGGTGTTTAGAATACGTCAAGTCCATCCATGTTTGGTAGTCCATATGATACATCTATGAATAATTTCTTAACTGCTGTTTATAAAATATAGTACTGGTATATATCACAGGATGTGAAATTGGATTTTTTTTAAAGTTGCAGGACCTACCGTAGTTTCAACCCGTGAAAATGGACGCGACGATTAGTTAATCAACAAACCTGTAACACATGGATTTAGTTACAATATAAAGTGACACAAAGAGTCTGTGACATTGAAATGGGGAAATACCCTTTAAACAATAGATTAGAGCTCATTGCCATAACCCCTTGTGTCTTGGAGGTACATGCGTTTAAAAAAAAGAAAAAAAGAAGCATTTTGTGATGCAATGTATTAGAAACACCAGGATAATGAGAAACACCAAGTCGTACGGAAATGGATAATGTAAACAATAAAATCTTTAAAATATTTTGATTTTAATTATGAAGAATGTGTCTAATAGTGACATTATGCCGTGGTGTTTAAAAATTAGGGTCTGTCACTTTTAAAAACAACCACATTTCAAACTTTTATTTTGATCCAACCTTTATCAAAGAATTTTTTCTAAAATGTAGGTAAACAAAACAACTGCTGGCTCAACTGTGAAATGCTCTTTTAACATGCAAATTAGAAAAGATATTGGCTCGATTTGTTTTTTTTTTGTTTTTTTTTTGCAATCACAAGGGTTATTCAATCGTCTGTGTTGAAGAATATTGTCATTCAGTACTTTAATTTGTAGATAAGTCTTCATTTGACAACACTGAATTTTACATCTGGTGACATTCAAAAATCAAGTTCTTAATACCGTAGGCCTGTGCTATAGACTGGGGAAATTATACCATATAATCAATCATATGATCACTATGAACTGATGTGAAGTTTATTTCACTAGATTAGTATCATTGTTAAGTGTGATATACTCTTGTTATTCACAGATGTAACAACAAAGTCAACATAACTATCTATAGCCGTGCTTGCATTCCACCAGTTATTAGAATTGTCTCCCCTGTGATGTAGGAGGCATCGTCGGACGCGAGGAAGGAAACGATACCACCACACTCTTCGGGTGTTCCAATCCTGAAAAACAAATACTTCAAACTGTAGTACATGATACAAAAATTTCAATTTTCAATATACAAGAAAAACTTTATTGTATGCAATATGAGGATTGGTTTTAAAAACAAAAAACATTCAGTCAAAATTTTGTTTGTTGAAAATGTAGGCCCTATCCAAATGCTGTCAAACCTGATATGGATCCACCTGTGGTGTATTGAAGAAAAAGTTTGTTTTGTTTAATGACACCACTAGAGCACATTGATTTATGAATCATCGGCTATTGGATGTCAAACATTTGGTAATTTTGACATATAGTCTTAGAGAGGAAACCCACTACATTTTTCCATTAGTAGCAAGGGATCTTTTATATGCACCATCCCACACTAGATAGCATATACCATGGCCTTTGATATACCATGGTACACTGGCTGGAACGAAAAATAGCCCAGTGGGTCCATCAATGGGGATTGATCCTAGTAATACCGTGCATCAGGTGATCACTGTACCACTGGGCTACGTCCCTTCCTGTGGGTATTGAAGAGTGACAATTTAAGACAGGCAATTGCATAATGCAAGTGTTTAAACTAGACTGAAATTATTTCTGCTAATTGTAAACTGCTGGTGAGTATGTTCTGTGACTGGGTAATTACATTGTTTTCCCGCATCAAATAGACAGTAACACCCACTGACCTCAGCGGTGTCGTGGTTAAGCCATTGGACATAAGGCTGGTCGGTACTGGTTTCGCAGCCCCGTACCGGCTCCCACCCAGTGTGAGTTTTAATGACTCAATGGGTAGGTGTAAGACCACTACACCGTATTCTCTCTCACTAAAAACTAACCCTCTGTCTTGGACAGACAGCCCAGATAGCTAAGGTGTGTTCCCAGGACAGTGTGCCTGAACCTTAATTGGATATAAATATGAAAATAAGTTGAAATAAAATGTGAATAACACCCACAAAGCTAATGATGTCATTAGAAAGTGGGACAGGCCAAGTCAACTGTCCAAGGGTCTCAGGCTAGCTTCTGGCAGGTATTTCTTTGACAAAATATAGGGAAACATTTCAGTTTACAGTGGATATAACCATATGGAGTTTTAAGATTTGCTGGTGTTATTATCTATTAGATACTGGCAAATGATTAATTTTTTACCTCAGGTTAATGCCTTCAGAGAAAGAAAAAAAGGTGGGCATCAAATAACCATAATGCCAGCAAATTCTGAAATGGAGGCAGGGGTGTGTGCAAGAAGTTTAATGGGGGTGGGGTTAGGAGTCTAGTGAGGTTTATAGGAGGTTCGATATGTGCTTAGACGAAACCTGCCCGCTTCATATAATATCTAAATAACGTTTATTTACTTTCACAGAAAATAAAAAGTGGTAGGTGTAGGTTACATGTTTATGGAAGTTTTCCAAGCTAGTGGCATGTGTTGGTTTACGCTGTTATCAATCGTCTGGGTTTCAAACTCACCTCTTCATCAGTACGGTATTTTCTGCCAGTTTCCGGGTCGTGTCATTCTTCCACAGCTGAAAGAAGAAAGGGGATTTAATTCTCAACTCGGTGAAAAAAAGAAAGAAATGTTGTATTTAACGACACACTCAATACATTTGATTTACGGTTATATGGCGTCAGACATATGGTTAAGGACCACACAGATATTGAGAGAGGAAACCAGCTGTCGCCACTTCATGGGCTACTCTTTTCGATTAGCAGCAAGGGATCTTTTATATGCATCATCCTACAGACAGGATATCACATACCATGGCCTTTGATATATCAGTCATGGTGCACTGGCTGGAATGAGAAATAGCCCAATTGGCCCACTAACGGGGATCGATCCCATGTCGACTGCTCATCGAACGAGCGCTGTACCACTGGGCTACGTCCCACCCCTCCTCAATGAAAAAGGTTTCATTAACAACACCACTAGAGCATACTGATTAATTAATCACCGGATGTCAGATATTTAGTAATTGAGACTAATAGTCTTCACAGGAAACCCATTATATTTTTTCTTTATCATCACGGGATCATTTGTGTGCAGACAAGACATCACATACCATGGTCTTTGATATACATGGGACACTGGTTGGAACAAGAAACCCAATGGGTCCTATGAGAAAGTTTGATCTTGCTGACATAACACAGCTCAGGTCAGGTCAGGTCATAGGGTTTTACGTGCACATTCAGAACAAGCTGATAGGACATTTGTATATTATATCAACTAGGAAACACTGGGCAAGATAGCACATACACAACTTTATGCTACACCACTCATAAAAAAAGAAAAAAGAAGAATGAAATGTTTTATTTAACGACACTCAACACATTTTATTTACAGTTATATGGCGTCGGACATATGGTTAAGGACCACACAGATATTGAGAGAGGAAACCCGCTGTCGCCACTTCATGGCCTACTCTTTTTTTATTAGCAGCAAGGGATCTTTTATATGCATCATCCCATAGGAATGGGAAACAAAACAATGGATTCTTTGATGGAGATCATTGTACTGGATTGTTGGGTTGTTTTTTGGGGGGGTTTTCTATTAAATTTAATTAAAAAAAGAAAAGAAAATTGAAACAAGAAAAAGAAAAAACCCAAGAAAAAATGAAATATTGCAGAATAAGGTTTCTCACCGCTTCACTGAATTTGGTTTTGATGATTCCAGGAGCAATGACATTTATCCGAATGTTAAGATCTGCAAGGCTTGGAGCCAGTGCCTTTCCGAGTCCTATCAACGCAGTTTTACTCACTGAGTATGCCCCTAATAACTTTAAAAAATATATATATATATATATTAATCACAATGCAATTGCTATTATTATAATCTAATTTAAATATTAATATAATAAAATATAAGACCAATAAAATGTGTTCAGTTAAGTTTAACAGTCTACTAAGATCATATTTTATTAAATCAAAACTTATAAAACAATTTTTTAAAAGAGCCCAATTTTTTTTATTTAAAGTATTTTCACACTTGCATTTCTTTTCTTCTTCTGTTTATTAATTACTTCAGTACTTACTTGATTTTTTTGGATGTAAAAACTGCAATATTTTTCATCATCTTAATAATCTTACGTTTTACTTTATTTTATTTAACGATGAATATTTTTTATATTCAATTGTATTAATAAATAGTAATTGTAACCATTAACAAACTAAATTACGGTATAAATTAATAACCATTTGCTAATGAAACAAATATAAATATAATGTACATCTATTGTAAACGAATTTGGCAAAAATATTTCAAAACAAAAGTGCCAATTGTCTATTGCTACAGGTTTCCATATAAAAGTTACACATATCTGTTTTTACAAAGTATAATGCTGTTGTAAATAAACTTTGCAGACATCAAGTCAAAATCACTTACATGCATCGGGGCATAGGCTGCAATCGAACTGATCAGTATAACTGACCCAGATCTGGAAGGTAAACAGTTTTTATAATAAGCTGCTGTTGACAAAAGTAGGTCATGGTGGCCTATATTTCATGTCCGAATATAGTTAGGAACAATACAGAATGAAAAGGGTGAGGGGGAAAGAGGATGCAAAGGATTTGATATGGGGAGCAGGCCCTCCACGTGTTCAAAAATATTGCACTCGAGTACTTGAGGGTCAAACTCGACCCAGACTTGAGTACCAGACACTTACACTAGATGATGATGATGATGAGATTAAGGAATAAAGTAAAATAACATTATGCATCTTAATTACAGCCCTGAACATGGATGGCAAATCATGCCATTGTATTGCATTTAGAAACTGGTTGATAAGTTCAGTGTTGTGATGGATGGACAGTCAGTTTAAAAAGAGAAACTAAAAAAAAAAAAAAAAAAATGTTTTATTTAACGATGCACTCAACACATTTTATTTACGGTTATATGGCGTCAGATATATGGTTAAGGACCACACAGATTTTGAGAGGAAACCCGCTGTCGCCACTACATGGGCTACTCTTTTCGATTAGCAGCAAGGGATCTTTTATTTGCGCTTCCCACAGGCAGGATAGCACAAACCATGGCCTTTGTTGAACCAGTTATGGATCAAAAATAAAGTTTGTTTTATTTAACGACGCCGCTAGAGCACATTGATTTTTTATCTTATCATCGGCTATTGGACGTCAAACATATGGTCATTCTGACACTGTTTTTAGAGGAAACCCGCTGTCGCCACATAGGCTACTCTTTTTACGACAGGCAGCAAGGGATCTTTTATTTGCGCTTCCCACAGGCAGGATAGCACAAACCATGGCCTTTGTTGAACCAGTTATGGATCACTGGTCGGTGCAAGTGGTTTACACCTACCCATTGAGCCTTGCTGAGCACTCACTCAGGGTTTGGAGTCGGTATCTCGATTAAAAATCCCATGCCTCGACTGGGATCCGAACCCAGTACCTACCAGCCTGTAGACCGATGGCCTGCCACGACGCCACCGAGGCCGGTCAGAGTTATGGATCACTGGTCGGTGCAAGTGGTTTACACCTACCCATTGAGCCTTGCAGAGCACTCACTCAGGGTTTGGAGTCGGTATATGGATTAAAAATCCCATGCCTCAACTGGAATCCGAACCCAGTACCTACCAGCCTGTTGACTGATGGCCTAACCACAACGCCACCGAGGCAGGTCGAAAGAGAAACTAGTGCATGATCTTATAATTATTGTGTAACTTATATCATTGATTATCTACTGCTGAAATTATTGTCCCTACATAGTCCAATGTATTATAGTTGATCATTGTATTCCACCTGGTACGGGTATTCGAGTCCTGTGAACGGACTTGAGTCTTGCTAGACTCAACCCATGCCCAAATACTCGAGTACTCGTGGAGACCCTAATGGGGGATGACCCACTTTTTTTAGCCACATGTATTGCATGCGAGTAGACTGGTCCGCTGTCTGGTTTAATAGTAATATTCCCTTTAAGTATTTTATTCTTACCCCTCCAGCTTAACCAGCTGCAACTGTCTAACCCTACTGAACACTCTCCCGCACAGATAGCCACAAGAGACAAGCACCTGTCGCGGTTGGAGAGACAAGGACTGGGGTGTGGAGATGGACAGCAAAAGAAGTTGAAAGATAGGATGAGTTGCCAGATCGGGAAGAAATGAGATGGAATTCAAGGGAGGGAGTTAAACAACAAACCTGTAACACGTGGATTTAGTTACAACAGAGTGACACATAGAGCCTGTGACCTTCAAATGTGGAAATACCTTTTAAACAGACCGGCCTCGGTGGCGCAGTGGTTAAGCCATCGGACTACAGGCTGGTAGGTACAGGGTTCACTTCCCTGTACCGGCTCCAACCCAGAGCGAGTTCTTAAGGACTCAATGGGTAGGTGTAAGGCCACTATCTCTCTCCTTTCTCTAACCACTAACCACTAACAATTAACATTAACCCACTGTCATGGACAGTCGACCCAGATAACCGTGTGTGTGCCCAGGATAGTGTGCTTGAAGCTTAATTGGATATAAGCACGAAAATGAAGCTGAAACAAACTTTTAAACAATAGACAAGTAGCAAGGGATCTTGTATATGCACAATCTCACAGACAGGATAGTACATACCACGGCCTTTGAAATGCCAGTCGTGGTGCACTGGCTGGAATGAGAAATAGCTCAATGGGCTCACTGACGGGGGACGATCCTAGACAGACAGGCAGACGCTTTACCCTGGGCTACATCCTGCCTCTTCAATGGGAGGATAACCCAGTGAGTTCACTGAGAGGAATCGATCCCTTGACCACTCGTACCTCAAGCAAACATTATACCCACGGAACTATGTTCCAGGTCTCAGACATTGTTACAAAGACAGAACAGCTGTATTATTGCTATTACCCTCTCGCCTCCATGTGAGGAACAACTTCTTTACATAACAAGAACGAGCTTTTCACGTTGATCTCAAATATCTGGAAAATTAATAGCACATAAAAATAAAAATAATAAAAAACTGGCTGCAAGCATTCAAAACAATTCAAGTGGGAAATAATAAAATATATTTTTCAAAATGAAGAAATAAATAAAAGTAAATATATTTTTCAGTAGGTTTGTCCATTTGTATATCTCTCCATTCATCTTTCCTTCCTTCCTTCCATCCATCGATCCATATTTTCCATTCATCCATACATCCCATTTCCTTCCATCCACATTTCCTCCCTCCCTTCCATCCTTCCATCCATCCATCTCACCTTTCATCTATCTAACCATCTATCCATCCATCCGTATTTCCTTCCATCCATCCATCCAAATTTCATCCATCCATCCATCTGTGCATCCATCCGTCCATCTGTGTATCCATTCATCCATCCATTGATTCTTTCTGCTTTCTTCAAGACATGCATCCATCCATCCATCTTTCCTTCCATTCATCCATATTTCCTTCCATCCATCCATCCATCCATCTTTCCAGCCATCCATCTGTCCATTCATTCATCCATCTTTTATTACATCCATTTATATTTTTTTCTATCCATCTATCTTTCCTTCCAATACATCCATCTATCTTTTTTCCATTTATCCATCCACCTTTCCTTCTATCCATCCATTCATCCACTCACTTTTCCTTCCATCCACCTATCCATCAGTCTTTCCTTTCATCCATCCATCTTTCCATTCATCCATCCACCTTTCCTTCATCCATCCACCCACCCATCCATTACTCTTTCCTTTCATCCATCGACCTTTCCTTCGATTATCCATCCATCTTTCCTTCCATCCATCCATCTATTTTTCCTTCCATCCACCCATCTATTACTCTTGTCTTTCACCCATCCACCTTTCCTTCCATCCATCCATCCATCTTACTTACCACCCAAACATCCATCCATCTTTCCTTCCATTCACCCAATTATCCATCCATCTTTCCTTCCATCCATCCATCTATTTTTCCTTCCATCCACCCATCTATTACTCTTGTCTTTCACCCATCCACCTTTCCTTTCATCCAACCATCCATCTTACTTACCACCCAAACATCCATCCACCTTTCCTTCCATCCATCCATCCATCTTACTTACCACCCAAACATCCATCCATCTTTCCTTCCATTCACCCAATTATTCATCCATCTTTTCTTCCTTCCATTCATACACCCACCTTTCCTTCCATCCATCCATCCAACTCCATCAATCTTTCCTTTCATCCATCCATCTTTCCATCCATCCATCCACCTTTCCTTCATCCATCCCTCTTTCCTTTAATCCATCCACCTTTCCTTCCATCCATCCATCCAACTCCATCAATCTTTCCTTTCATCCATCCATCTTTCCATCCATCCATCCACCTTTCCTTCATCCATCCCTCTTTCCTTTAATCCATCCACCTTTCCTTCCATCCATCCATCCAACTCCATCAATCTTTCCTTTCATCCATCCATCTTTCCATCCATCCATCCACCTTTCCTTCATCCATCCATTCATCCCTCTTTCCTTTAATCCATCCACCTTTCCTTCCATTCATCCATTCATCTTTCCTTCATCCATCCATCCACCCATCCATACTCTTTCCTTTCACCCATCCACCTTTTCTCCCATTAATCCATCCATCTTACCTACCAAAGGAAGGAAATATTACACATTTTATTTATGGTTATATGGCATTTGACATATGGTTAAGGACCACACAGATACTGAGAGAGGAAACCTGCTGTCAACACTTCATGGGCTACTCTTTTCGATTAGTAGCAAGGGATCTTTTATATGCACTATCCTACAGACAGGATAACACATACCAGTCTTTGATGAACCAGTCATGGTACACTGGCTGGAGTGAGAAATAGCCCAATGGGCCCACTGACGGGGATCAATCCCAGACCGACCACTCATCAAGCAAGCGCTTTACCACTGGGCTACATCTCGCCCCTCTTACCTACTATCCAAACCTCCATCCATATTTCCTTCATCCATCCATTCATCCACCCACCTTTCCTCCCATCCATACATCCACCTATCCATCAATATTTCCTCCCATCCATCCATTCATCCACCTGTCCATCCACCTACCTTTCCTTCCATCAATCCATACACCCATCCATGAAAATTTCCTTTCATCTATCCATCTTTTCATCCATCTTTCCTTCCATCCATCCATCTTTCCTTCCATCTATCTGTCCTTCCATCCATCCATCCATAAATCTTTCCTACAATCCATCCATCTTTCCTTCCATCCATCCATACATATTTCATTCATTCCTACCATCCGTCCATCCATCTTTCCTTCAATCCATTATTTCTGCATTCTTCCAGACATACACCCATGCATTAAAATGCCTATATTCATCCTTCTCTCTATTGACAATTCTTAGATATTTTTTTAACTTGTTTTTGACAAGTCTATTTACTGTCATTAATATGAATCTGACAAATGGTAAGAAAGAAAAATGCAGTAGTAAGTGAAAAATAGGTTACCTTATCCCATGCTTCCTCCGATGTCTGCAAAATACAAAAAATATTATAATTAATACTAATATACAAAAACTACTATGATTTTATCATTTTTAAAGTGATCACTTCAAGGCCCTAACCTTGACATTAATCAAATTGTCCTGGGCAATGAATAAAAATAAAAATAATAGTAATACAATTTTTTTTAAACAATTATGTAATGCAAAATTTTACATCTTTATACCATTTCCCTCCCCCTTCACCTAGTTCCTTTCCTTTCAACTGATTTTCATGCTTATATCCAATTAAGTTTCAAGCATGCTGTCCTGGGCATACCAGTGTTTCTGCCAGAAAGACATTTTTGGGTATGGCGCTATAAAACTGCATGCAACCAGTCAACAGGGTGTATGTGGGGCCTCCCACAGAAAGAAAATGGGTTAAGTTTAGACTTAGGTTAAGAAAATCATACAGTAATTATAAGAGTAATTAATTTTGTCAAAAGGTTAACTTTAAAAAAAAAATCTGAAAAATTGTTTGGGTATGGCACCATACCCGTTTTACTATCTGGTAGAAACCCTGCCGGATACACCTCAGTTATCTGGGCTGTCTGTCCAGGACAGTAGGTTAGTGGTTAGTTGTTAGTGGTTAGTTGTTAGTGATTAGTGAGAGAGAAGAGGGTGTAGTGGTCTTACACCTACCCATTAAGTCGTTAAAACTCGCTCTGGGTGGGAGCTGGCACCGGGCTGTGAATCCTGTACCTACTAGCCTTATGTCCGATGATTAAACCACTACACCACTGAGGCCGGCTTACTACTTTGGGGCCATTCAAATGTTATGTAATGCTCTAGGGATGGGAGGAAGTATCATGAGAAGTATTTTGAAACATTATTATATTAAACGAAATGGATCTGTTTTTGAGTATAGTTATCAGACAACATTACAATAATGGTAAGAGGGATAACATCTGGAATCCATTTAAAACTAATGATGTTATTAACAGCTGTGGAGGTGAGATTAACATGGTACATTCTAATGTGAAGGAGGCAGGATGTAGCCCAGTGGTAACGTGTTCGCTTGATGTGTGGTCAGTTTGGGATCGATCCCTGTCAGTGGGCTCATTGGGCTATTTCTCGCTCTAGCCAGTGCACTAATTCTGGTATATCAAAGGCCGTGGTATGTGTTATCCTGTCTGTGGGATGGTGCATGTAAAAAATCCCTTGCTGCTAATCGAAAAGAGTAGGCAATGAAGTGGCGACAGCGGGTTTCCTCTCTATATATCTGTGTGGTCCTTAAAGGAAGGGACAATTAAGGCATTTGGCCTGGTATGCATATTCAACGATATATAATGCACGTTATTGCTTAATATCAACGAGTATAATTGTACAGTTAATTAATAAAACGGTTAAATGTGACGGCTATTGTATATAACGGTAGCAGCCATTTTGTACCATCTCAATGAGTATGCCCTCTGGCGAGCTGGTGGTTATGTAATACTTAAAGCGTAACGTCAGGAATGAGCCTTAGAACTAGAGAAACACAATCTACCTGGTTTTTGCGGGATGATAAATAGTCATACATTGCAATGTTCTGTAATAATACACATCCCAGTAAGCCAGCAATAAGTATATCCAGCACTATATATATATTATTTTTCAATACAAAATAAAATACCATTGTCAAAGTGGCTACACAACAAGTCGAAATAATTAACAATGTTTTGTCCATGCATTAACCTACGTACTGAAATGATACACGGAGTGTTTTCTTAGTTAATTGGTCTATGCTGTTAGTTGCTTCTACCTGTGATTCCTGATTGGCAGGTGTGTATTTGATTGGTAACCAGACGAGCCAATTAATTGACGCTGTCTAGACACAAAAATACATTCCAGTATTGTGGAATATTACCTGTCGCCCCTAAAATGCTAATGGACATGGTTTATTACTGTAAATAGTTCTGTAAAACTATTGATTAAGTAGACTTTTCCATCTAAAACCACAGAACTGACCAATTACGTAGTCCCCCCCCAAAAACAAATTATCACTTGGGTATTGTGGGTTGTCGTTTTTGCTCCAACGTAGCATATCAGTAGGCATAATAGTGTACATTTTTCCTTTGGATTATTTAACAGAGAAAAATACTATAACCCCATTTTGTTCCATTAATGCAACTTGAAATATATTTAGTTAAATAGTTTATTATATTATTACGTCATTTATGCTGTTTTACAAGTCAGGTTGATCAAAGAGAAGCACCTTGTCAAAAATTACTGCTTTTGTTTATACTGTACATACAGGAGATGGTCAGGAGCTTACGTCACTTCGCCCCAAGCTATCCCACTGGACGTCACAAAAACGAAACAAAATGGCTGCCCTCAGTTAGCAGGAATAATCATGGTTTTTTATTAACTCTAAAATTACGCGTTTTTCTTTTGCTAAAGTGTCAGTATGTGTTGGTGGTCCGGGTATGCATCTTTCCAACACATAAGGCTCTTGTTTGAGTTGACAATACCTTTAACCATATGTCCAATGCCATGTAACCGTAATTATAATGTATTGAGTGCATCGTTAAATAAAACATTTCCTTCCTTCCTTCTTATGTGAAATAATTTGTGACACAAAACAGTCGGTAAATAATTTCCAACTGTCCCAAGCTTTATGGAAATTTATTACATTAAACAACATGAACTTGATATGAAATGGCTGGTTTTTTAGTATAGTTAGACAGAATTACAATAATGATAAGAGAGATAACATCTCGAATCCATTTAAAACTAATGATGTTATTAACAGCTGTGGAGGTGAGATTAACGTGTGATGTTAATAAAAGCCGTTGTTACTAATCTCCTAGTGCAGTCTGCTGTAGACAGGACTTTGTTAAACGACCACCTGTCTGCTAAGAACATTTAAAACTAATGATGTTATTAACAGCTGTGGAGGTGAGATTAACGTGTGATGTTAATAAAAGCCGTTGTTACTAATCTCCTAGTGCAGTCTGCTGTAGACAGGACTTTGTTAAACGACCACCTGTCTGCTAATCTCCTAGTGCAGTCTGCTGTAGACAGGACTTTGTTAAACGACCACCTGTCTGCTAATCTCCTAGTGCAGTCTGCTGTAGACAGGACTTTGTTAAACGACCACCTGTCTGCTAATCTCCTAGTGCAGTCTGCTGTAGACAGGACTTTGTTAAACGACCACTGTGCAGTCTGCTGTAGACAGGACTGTGTTAAACGACCACCTGTCTGCTGATCTCCTAGTGCAGTCTGCTGTAGACAGGACTTTGTTAAACGACCACCTGTCTGCTGATCTCCTAGTGCAGTCTGCTGTAGACAGGACTTTGTTAAACGACCACCTGTCTGCTGATCTACTAGTGCAGTCTGCTGTAGACAGGACTTTGTTAAACGACCACCTGTCTGCTAATCTCCTAGTGCAGTCTGCTGTAGACAGGACTGTGTTAAACGACCACCTGTCTGCTAATCTCCTAGTGCAGTCTGCTGTAGACAGGACTTTGTTAAACGACCACCTGTCTGCTGATCTCCTAGTGCAGTCTGCTGTAGACAGGACTTTGTTAAACGACCACCTGTCTGCTAATCTCCTAGTGCAGTCTGCTGTAGACAGGACTTTGTTAAACGACCACCTGTCTGCTAAGAACATTTAAAGTCACTGATCCCACTTTCTGAGGTATGTACCTTTACCGTTTCACATAAAGTGTATTTCGAGCTACTATAAATACCACGTAGGATTTACCAAAATTGATAACTTAAGAAAAATGTTGTGAGTAACACGAAAGTTAATAATAGATAAGCTGTAAAATATGAAAAAAAAATTCTTAGACACCTGTTGGTGAGAAGGAAGGAAGGAAATGTTTTATTTAATGACACACTGAACACATTTTATTTATGGTTATATGGTGTCAGACCACACAGATATTGAGAGAGGAAACCCACTGTCGCCACTTCATGGGCTTCTCTTTTTGATTAGCAGCAAGGGATCTTTTATATGCACCATCCCATAGACAGGATAACACATACCACAGCCTTTGATGTACCTGTCGTGGTGCACTGGCTGGAGCGAGAAATCCGTTGTTGAGAACACCATTCGTTATTTTTGATAACATATGATTGTTTGCACATGTACTTGTGTTAACAATTTCAAGACATACGACTGGCTGAACCAGGTCACCAATGCCATACATCCAATGAAAAAACAGCATGATCGAAATCGATTACACTGTGACGTATAGTTAACATGATAATCATTTGTCTGTGCCACGTAAGTTAGCCACAAAAGTGCAAGGGGTGTAAATAACTTCGTTGATTTTTTTTTTTTAATTTTTAAAACCTGGTTTTTGAGGCTATGTAAGAAATTGAATAATACATTCTTGTCCGTTAGATACCATTTATTTTACAACTCACTGTTTAAAAACGTATCAAACTTGCTTTTGCTCGTTAGATACATTTTAAAACAACTTGTTGTAAGATAAATGGTATCTAACGGCCACTCATGTATTATTCTCTATGTACAGCCTGATAATGTCCAATTAAATTGCTACGTGTTCAGTTCTGAACACTTCAGCTCATTACAGATATACTAAGCCTTTTCTTGCTTCCAGATAACATCGGGAATTCTTGAATGTGAAGTTATGGACAAATATGAAGTTGATTAATGATAATACACTAAGATAAAAGAAATGCCACAGGACTATAGATGTGAAAAAAAGTACTCAGTGAAACTCCTCTAAACTGTAAACTGGAATTCCCTCAAAACTGGGCATTTTTCACGGTCCCTTTTTAAATATCAGTACAGCAAAAAACCTCTCTAAACCAGATACCCCTTAAAACTGGACTTTTTTTTAACTTGGTCCCATGGGTGTCCAGTTTAAAGGGGTTTCACTGTATTTCAAACAAGGAACAAAAGTTTCACTGAGAAATGCCACACACTGTGGTTACAGGACAAGGTACCATGATTTGGTTTGTCTGGTAGGCATTAACATGCATATATAACATACATATATAACATGCATATATAACATGCATATATAACATGCATATATAATATGCATATATAATATGCATATATAACATGCATATACACAGGTATAACAAGCATATATAACATGTATATATAACATACATATATAACATGCATATATAACATGCATATATAATATGCATATATAACATGCATATACACAGGTATAACAAGCATATATAACATGTATATATAACATGCATATACATGTATAACATGCATCTACCATGCATATATCCAGAGGGTTCAAACACGCTTACTGTGGACATAGCCTGCGATTATAGCCAGGAATTGTTTTCATAGTAAGAAGTACAATGAATGATTAGAGGCAGATCCAAAGTGTGTATGGGTGGACCCATTTCCCCTAAACATGTTCAAGTACCCCCTTTTTCCCCCCTCTTTTAATTTGTTTTCCATTTTTCCATTTCGATTCCTTTTTGACAAGTTGGTTTATATGCCTTTTTTGCATTAGTCTCCCCCAACCCGCCTAAAAATATATTCCCTGGACCTGCCCCTGGATTATGTGATATTATTACTTACATCTAAAATTGGTCCAAACATGGGATTCACTGCAGCGTTTGACACTAAAATATCTATACCACCAAACTGCTCGAGTGTCTGTGAAAATAAAATATTTGAAAATGTATCATCATGTCATTGTACTAAAAATTATCAGCTATTGAAGTATCTCAGTTGTATTAATAATTAGGTAATGTTTTGAATATAGTAAGTACATTCTTAAATCAAGTACCGGTATATAAAATTTACCAAATTTTTTGTGTGTGTTTGTAAAATGCAAACATAAATTAAGCACATAAATTAAGCAACAACCAGTCTAAACTTGGAATGTTATTTGCAGGGGCGTAGCGTGATCTAAACCTGGTATGGGCGGGGGGTGGGGGGTGGGGGGTGGGGGTGGGGGGGTGGGGGGGGTGAGGGTCGAATATGAACCAAGTGGACCCTTTTTCTATTTTGTTTTTGCACCAACAGAAACTCCATATGTAAAAACCTGTATGTTTTAGTTCTGAAAGCGGACCATTTGCTTCAGCAGGGGGGTGGGTGGGTTCGTCCAAACCCCCCCCCCAACCCCACCCCCCAGCCTACGCCCCTGATTTGATGATACTTTTTTATGTCTAACTAAGGGTTTTGAACTTGGTCATGTTAATGGTTTAATATTACACTACTTTCATTATTCTTACGGAGTAGCAACATGAAATATTTGATTCTCATCATTGAAAATTTTAAAAATATTGTGACGTTATAATCCTTTTTCTAACACAAGCATCTTTCTTATAAATGTATTATGAAAGTTAAGTTTTGAATCAATCAATCAAGCAAGCATCCTGTATTATCAATGCATAAATCATTTTTCATTTCAGTTTTATTTTCGTGCTTATATCCAATTAAGGTTCAAGCACACTGTCCTGGGCACATCTCTCAGGGTATCTGGGCTGTCCAGGACAGTGGGTTAGTTGATAGTTCTTAGTGGTTATTGGGGGAGGAGAGGAGGGTGTAGTGGGCGTAACCTATCCATTGAGTCAATAAAACTCACTCTGGGTGGGAGCCAGTAACAGACTGTGAAACCCTGTACCTACCAGCCTTGTGTCTGATGGCCAGTATGTATAAACATGGTTCATACAGGCAAGGACCCATAAAATTCAAGCACTTTTCAAGGACTTTTCAAGGACCTACCTTATGTTTTCAAGGACCATAAATACAAACCTTAACCAGCCTTTTCGAACAATGTTTTTTAATAGAAAATGTATGTTTATATAGACAGTACTTACCATTTGCAGATAATGTCGTCAAGTTTAACATGTTTAGCATTGTAAGCTTCACAAATATCCTTTTCTAGTTGGCAAGAATTTAAAGTTTTCCAGTAGTTTAGGCTTAACCATGTTAATCTGATAATAGTCAGTGAAGTCTTTACTCTAGCAGTTCTTTAATTTGTTATTTCAATATCCTTGCGACAACAGGAACACACAGCCTTTGACACGTCCTTACTCTCTCTGATCCACGCATATTTTCGACACCACGTTTTGTTAAAAACACACTTTCCACTAGGCATGTTTAAATTTGAACATGTGCTTGCAAAAACTTCAAAATCTAAGTGATTCTGTGTCGTCTCGCCTGACTATTGTTTGCAATTCTCACAACGAGGCTATTACGCTCATCAATAATCAGTCAATCTCGGCTGAGGCATTCGGAACATAGCATTTGTCCCAGAATGGGCCGAGTACATTCGGGTCGCAGAACGTCGCAAGTGCTGGAATGAAAGTGCGAACACGGAAGTAAAAATGTTAAATTTCTTTCGAGATTGTTCCGTAATTTCTGGTTAAAATGACACGCTAGTTACACTGACATGAAAATAAGCACTTTTCATTTCAAACTCTTAAATAAACCATGAATAAATAAGAAAGCACCTCTTTAAATAAGTTTGATCTGTCCTCTGCACGTCCCACGTGACATGTCACACCAGCTACATTCAGATGTTCGTCTTTCAGTTTCCTAACGGCCGCGTGAACGTTTTTCTGCTTCCTGCTGCTAATCATCACCATAGCGCCATCTTGTGCCAGTCTTCTTGCAGCCGCAAATCCAATTCTGTATGAAAAATACGGAACAATCCCGAGTAAAAGAGTTAGAACACCACCATAGAACACACTGACCAATCCATCACCAGCTGCTGGATGTCATTTCATTTCAACTTATTTTCATGCTTATATCCAATTAGGATGCAAGCACACTGTCCTGGGCACACACCTCAGCAATCTGGGCTTTCTGTCCAGGACAGTGGGATAATTGTTAGTGGTTAGTGAGAGAGACGAGGGTGTAGTGGTCTTACACCTAGCCATTGAGTCGTTAAAACTCATTCTGGTTTGGAGCCGGTACCAGGCTGTGAACCCTGTACGTACCAGCCTTATGTCCGATGGCTTAACCACGACACCACCAAATCTATTCTAGATGTCAAACATTTGATAATTCTGACACGTAGAATTCAGTTAAAAGTTTGTTTTGTTTAACAACACCACCAGAGCACATTCATTGATTAATCATCAGCTATTAGATGTCAAACATTTGGTAATTTTGACAAATAAGTCTTAGAGAAGAAACCTGCTGCATGTTATTATTAGTAGCAAGGCATCTTTTATATGAACCATCCAACAGAAAAGATAGCACATGCCATTGTTAAAAATGTCTATTAAACAAATGGTTCTTTAATTTCCTTATCCACACTAGGAGATCTTTTATGTGTACATTTCCACACTTTACCACAGAGCATACCAACTGTAGAGTGATGGCTGAAACTGGAAATAATTCAATGGATCCACCAATGAGCATTGAGCTCACAACCCATCAGATCTCAGGTTAGTGCACTATGTAGTAGTTATAAGTGTTCTGCAACCAACAGACCTCATCTGAACATGGTAATCTACATTTACTCATTGTATCCATCCATCGACTTATCCTTCCATCCATCCATCCACTCATATATCCTTCCATTGATATATCCAGTCTGTGATTTTGAGGAGAGTTTGGGAGCCTGAGGCTCGCAAAAAATCATATAGGACTTTCTAGCTTGGCTAGCATACGAGCCCACATGGCTCGTAAAAATTATTTGTACAAATTACACTGATTCTTCGAAATGACAGAGTCAACATATATCTCAAAATCATGGGAAACCACAGTCTTGAATAGCGATCTTTTCCATGGTTTCATGCAAAACATTTAGTGCATCTTCTGTTCTACTGAAGACGCACGGCAGGGCTCGCTGGGTTGGTGGCGGGCTCTAAAGATTTGCAAACAGGGAGACCTTATGACACTTAAAATATTAAACCCACTATCCATACATCTGCCCATCCTTCCATTCACCCACCCACCCACCCACCCATCCATTCACCCACCCACCCACCCACCCATCCATCCATCCATCCATCCATCCATCAATCAATCCACCCAACCAATCCTTCCATCCATCCATTCACTCACCCACCCATTCATCAATCCACACCCACCCACCCACCCATCCTTCCTTCCATGCATCCACTCACTCACCCAAACCCACCCATCTTCCACTCACCCACCCACCCATCCACTCATTTCCAACCACCCACTCACTCACTCATCCACCCACCACTAAATACAGCACTTTGCTGGACAAATTCACTGTATATTTTTTCAGTGCAAGTGCGAATAATTTTTACATGCTCATATACCACTAGAGTTTCGAGCATGTCCGTCCCGGACACTGGATAGCCAGTGACTTGCTCCGGGACAGGAAAAATTAAGGTGACAATTTTGAAATTTACATCCAAAAATTAAATAGTGGGCCTTTAAAATTTTGATGCACATCTCTAATTAATATAATCAATAAAAATAAAATCTACTCATTAAATTTGGTCGCTGTATTAGATTGGGTGGTCAAAAAGAAATTAGATAGCTAGATAACTAATTTAAGGGGGTGGGGGGAGGGTGAATGGACAGAATTTTGAAATTAGCAATTAGTAAAAGAAATTAGTAGGATTAAAAAAAAAAAAATTACAAGCCAAAAATAAAATGAATTGACTGCTCGGCCGAATATTTATATAATTTGGAGCATTTTTGAAGGACAGTCCAAAAATAAATAAGAGAAAGAAGAGAGGATCGGACTATTTAATAATATATTTTAAAAAAGGGTAATTTCGACATAAAATTTTGAACAACGGTCTAAAAGTTTAAAGTCCGATCTATATGTCCACGCGAGTGGTCTCGTTAAGGCCGTTAGGGGAGAGGTTGGCGACTATGGCGAGCCGATGTCCGGAGTTGCAGTCAGCGATGGGATGAGTTGCTTCTTTGAGAGTAGATGTCTGATGACCACGCGGTAACCGGTGCCGCAAATCATCTTGACGATCCTGTGGATTGTTGAACTGTCCATCTCGTAGAGGAGGATCACTTGTCAGTAGATCTGCTGGCGCCGGTGCGTCACGATGAGTCCCGTCGCTGAGCTTTGGAGCCGAATGTTGTGGAGCTCGAAGTGGCTCCCGTCTGGCAGTGGTCTCCAGTCCTGGTTGCAAAACCAGCCCCTCAGCTTCGCTGTATCGGTCGTGTCGCCCTGGACGTAGACCCGGTACTGAGCCTTAAGTTTCCCCAAGGCCAGTTGCCAGGTATCTACATCCTCCTCCGGGGGTGTCCTCTGTCGGACAGGCTGGCTTGCAGGAGATGTTGCTTTCCTCTTGACGGCCGCCGTTGCCTCAAGACCAGCAGGGCGCTTCTCAACGGGAGTGGTCTGTATAGTCGACCGCTTCACCGGAGGCACTGGAGTGGAAGTGTATCGAGGCGGCGGCGACTAGGCCATAGCAGTGTCCAACAGGTCACTTGTCACCTCCGCGGTCGATTCCGCCGGTGGCGTATTCTTCCTCTTCGGTGGTGAAGCGGGTGGCGGCGACGCAAATGGAACTGCCACTGGCGGTTGAGCCGCCAGCTTTGGTTCCCCCTGAGACGCCCCTGCAGCATGTTCCTTCCTCCGACCTCCTCTTCCTCTCCTCTTCTTATTGGAGTCCGCATCCCCGTACACCAAAGTCACGGTCACCCGCGACCCGGTATACGCAATACAGAACTCCAACAACATTCCAAAGCTTGCCATAAGTCCCCCCAGGTGGGGGGTGGGGGCAAGTTCAGAGCGCACATCGACACGTCTAGCTTCATAGCTGTCTCTCAATGGAAGCTATATTTTTTCAGGCAATATACTGTTTGACTATTTAGTACGTCAGCTTTGTGTGCTACGATGTCTTTAGGAATGTTTAGTTTTGTAAGTACCTAACCTAAAATAAGTGTGTGTTTGTAGGGGGTGGTGGGGGGGGGGGTAGTCAATTTTAAGCCTTGACTGGGAGGGGGAATGCATAATCTTCAGACTTAGAGGGCCACTGTTCACCTGAAACCCGCACCCGACACCCACCATTATACATCTCCCCACTCAATGTAGTGGGTTTCCTCTCTTAGAATGTATATCAAAATTACCAAATGTTTGACATCCAATGGCTGATGATTAATGAATGAATGTGCTCTTGTTCTAGCCAGTGCAACACGGCTGGTATATCAAAGGCCATGGTATGTGCTATCCTGTCTGTGGGATGGTGCATATAAAAGATCCCTTGCTACCACTGGCGTAGGAGGGGGGCAAAGGGGCATGTTCCCCCCACTTTACTGATATTTTGCTTTATATTTGCTTTATAATAGTGTAAAAGTGTGTAAATATAAAAGGTTTATTTTAATGAACTTGATGGCCTGGCTGAGGTCAATCACAAAATGCACAGCTAAAACCATTACCCATCAGTGGATGCTGTTACTATGGCGACCTTTCCCAAAAGCTTGCCGCCAGTGTTTGAAGATGCCAGTCTCATACCCACATGGCAGCCAGTTGTCATCCTCGTTAACATAGAAAACATTCTTCGGGCGTACTTTGGACTTTGAACTGTCACTAAACTATATAACTCCTCTATTAAAGAAATACATCAACTATAATTCATATTTCACGTAGCCTAAAATTATGTTTGTGAAGTGCTAAATTGGTTTAACGGTTATATATTCTCTGTAAAATTCATAAACTACAAGCCCAAAGTTTGTTTTCCAGCCTGATCATCCGTGGAATCCCGAGTAGGAAATCTCTTTTATTTATAGAAACGCAATGCAAAACGAATTTCTATTGGAGCATCGTTTGTATTGGGAAAATAAACAACTCACAAGCATTCGGAATATGTCGGCTGAATGTTCGAAAACATTCGGAAATCCTCGGTCGAATACGAATGACTTAACGAACATGTTCGAGGGTTTCCGAATGACTGCTGGTATATCTATTTTTAGCAATGAGGCAATTCTTGTGTGTGTGGGGGGGGGGGTCAATTTATGTACAAATGCTGATATGTGACGTCATTTCCGTAAACACATGGCTTCCATTATTATGAAATAAAAAAATACGTTCATTCTTAGAAAGCATGTTGCTGCATGCTTTGTAATCCTGTATATAAAGATTGATTTTCTGCGAAGTACTTTCATAGTGTTGATGCCTTGATGAGAATAGTAATACAACGCGTGCTTTGCTCCAAACTGAGCAAGCTGTGGTCTGCGATGGCTTGCATGG